>NC_068417.1:29186930-29486930 GCF_023724105.1 Carassius gibelio
GCTGGTATGGCTTAATAAGTAAATAGAAACTATCAGACATACGGCTCCATGTTTTCTAATAATTTTCTACAGCTACTTCTAAATTCCAGATGCCCATTCACTGTCCCTCACGCCACCCAAAACTAAAGGAGTGACATGTTTTCTGTATTCTTTAGTCTTCACTCATGCAGACCGGTCTCCTTTCAACCTCCAATTCTAATTAAATCTTCTTTTCATTCTCTACCTCCCAACCTCCCTCCCTCCCTGCATCTTGCAACACGCCCCACTCACAAACATCCTTTTATCCCAACGTCCTTTTTTCCACCCTAACTACAGCTGGTTACAGGAATATGGCCCTGTGTTTCTAATTATCTAACTAATCTGACAAGCACCGTGTCATAATGTTGTTACTTCTGCCCAAATAGCATTGTTAAATCTGCAGTTATCGCCACCGCCACCACCACAGCGGTACCTCAGGTGGATGACCTCACAACTAACAACAGCACCACCTCTACAGTGCCCAGCGGTCGAGCCTGCAGTTAACAACAGCACCACCAGAAGCACCTCAGGTGAAATGATCATATAGCTACAACAGCACCGCCATCAGCGCCTCAGGTGAAACGATCATACAGCTACAACAGCACCGCCATCAGCGCCTCAGGTGAAACGATAATACAGCCTCAACAGCACCGCCACCAGCGCCTCAGGTGAAACGATCATACAGCTACATCAGCACCGCCATCAGCGCCTATGGTGGAACGATCATACAGCTACAACAGCACCGCCACCAGCGCCTCAGGCGAAACGATCATACAGCTACAACAGCACTGCCACCAGCACCTCAGGCGAAACGATCATACAGCTACAACAGCACCGCAACCAGCGCCTCAGGCGAAACGATCATACAGCTGCAACACCACCGCCATCAGCGCCTCAGGTGAAACGATCATACAGCTGCAACAGCACCGTCACCAGTGCCTCAGGTGAAACGATCACTCAGCTGTAACAGCACCCCTTTCAGCGCCTCAGGTGGAACGATCATACAGCTACAACAGCACCGCCATCAGCGCCTCAGGTGAAACGATCATACAGCTACAACAGCACCGCCATCAGCGCCTCAGGTGGAACGATCATTCAGCTACAACAGCACCGCCACCAGCGCCTCAGGCGAAACGATCATACAGCTACAACAGCACCGCCATCAGCGCCTCAGGTGGAACGATCATTCAGCTATAACAGCACCGCCACCAGCGCCTCAGGCGAGACGATCATTCAGCTACAACAGCACCGCCATCAGCGCCTCAGGTGAAATGATCATTCAGCTATAACAGCACCGTCAGCAGCGCCCCAGGAGGAACGATAATTCGGCTACAACAATACCGCCAGCAGTGCCTCAGGTGAAATTATCATACATCAACTACAGCTCTGCCAGTAGTACCTCGGGTGAAACGATCATACAGCTACAAAAGCACTGCCATCAGCGCTTCAGGTGAAACAATCATACAGCTTCAACAGCACCGCCATCAGCGCCTCAGGTGAAATGAATCTACAGCTCCAGCAGCACCACCACCAGCGCCTCAGGCGAAACGATCGTTCAGCTACAACAGCACCGCCAGCAGCGCCTCAGGTAAAACGATCATACAGCTTCAACAGCAGCGCCTCACATAAAACGATCATTCCGCTACAGCAGCAACACCACCACAGCAGAGCCTCAGGTGAACGATCACACAGTTAACAACCGCTCCACCTAGACCTCAGCGGAAGGGCCCGCAGCCATCTGCACCACCTCAGCAGCGCTTCAAGTGGACGAACATGCTCCTAACAACAGCTTTGTTACCACTTTTTGTTATTCAGGCTAAGATTAGTCAGTGAGAGCGCACAGTCCTAAGTGCATGTGTAAGACTGCTGACTGTTTCTATAGCAACCAGGAAGCTTTTAATAGCAACTCCAGTGACATGCAGTGTTTGGCTCTTTCATTCAGATGATGGGGCTTCCTGTGATTAAGCGACCTATTGAGCATTGCATGTTCTTTACTGTTGCTCACACAGACCAGCCGGTCTCCTTCAACCTCCAATTCCATTTCCAAACCTCTTTCCATTTCAACCCCTCCCTGCATCTTGCAACACACCCCACTCACAAACATAATTTCATCCCAACATCCCTTCTTCCACCCTTCCTCTCTCCCTACCTTCCCTACCTCCTCCCCCTCCTATCCTCTCATCCCAACATCCCTTCTTCCCCCTTCCTCTTTCCCTACCTTCCCTACCCCTCCCCCTCCCATACCCTCTCATCCTCAACCCCTCCCCCACTCAAGACATCCTTTCATCCCCTCATCCTTTCTTCAGCCACTGTCAGGGCCGCCTCTCTTCTACAGGCGCCTCCACACCTGTGCATTCCGTGATGGAGCCACATGAGAAACTCCTGCTCTCATAACCCTACGATACCAGCATACTGACTTGCAAAGCACCTCCGCACTCCTATCAAGAACCTGACATAGTCAACAGTCCACTAGCTAGAAGAGCTGTATACGGATGCAATACCCTAAGTAGACTTCAGCAGTAAATATGGTGGTTGCCCGGTTGATTCTGAACAGCCTCCGGAATTCAGTTCCTACAATTCACAGTCAAGAGCAGTCTCCACAGCATTATGAAATGTGTCCCATAGTCATAATATAACATCCTTGGGGGTTTGAATAGTCCGATTCTACTCATCTGCTCAGACGATGCAGTAGATATTTGAAACATAAACAAGGGACGATTATGTTTGGCAGTTATGCAATTCATGCATAGGCCAACTTAATCTACTCAACAAAAACTCCTCCTCCGAGCAACTCCTATACCACGACTCCTTAATCTCGTAAACCGACTCTCGTCTCGTTTCCCATTCCAGAAGTTAGACTTGGCTCCGGAATAAATCATGCATCTCTCGCCGGTCATACCACTGACCAAACACCAAATAGGATTCCCAAGAAGCCATTCTTAATCGCCTTGCTCCAAGCATGATCTTCACGATACCTCTCCGGTCGGAAATGTCTCAAAGCTTCCTTCCCATCAACTGACCCACTGTATATCTTCAACTTAACATCTCACTCTCATTTCTTCCTCAGATCCCCACATGCATTTAAACCTACTTGAGGGATCAACTATTCCTTCGAATAACCACTGGCTGCGATTGCCCACATTCTCTCTTTCCAACACATTCATATTTAAAGGCTTTCGAAAAACAGAAACCCACGTTAACCATCTAACGCCTGAACTAATCAGCCTTTGCATCCTCTCCGTACGAACAGGCTTACTGAGCTCACATATCTCAACTCTTCCCAACTTTGGGGGTCCTCATTGTCTGGCCTAAATATACGCTAGAGACGGTACCCCCACCCTATATATGATCAATAATAAAGCACCCAGAATGTCTGAGGTGTAACCCAGCCGAATCTAGAGACCAATTTTTGATCACTGTGATTGAAGCATGATAAATTCTCTTGACATTTGAATGTTTGCCTGCTGTTAGTACTGTTTGCCACATGAGTTAAGTTGGAACTGAAGTATGTAGCATCCCGACTGTTGATTGCAATATTTTGTTTAAACTTGGATAATTTTGTCTCTCCAAAGGTAAACCAGCATATGAGATGGATGAGTCTCATCTAAACTGGGCTCCAGCCCTGCACCTGGGTCACTCGGAAGTCACAGCCACAGTGTCAGATCGGCATGCCTGCAGACAGTATATACATAATTTGAGAGAGTCTGAGGGAGGAGGCCACAATGAACAAAACATCATGAACGAATATGAGAGAGATGGAGTATAGGGATATAGGGGTCAAGCGGGGGCAGGGGATGGAGAAGAAGAGCATGGTGATCAAGCAGAGGCAGCTGTGGAAGAGGAAGAATACAGGCAAATGACAGAAACAGACGAACTAGTGGCTAAGAGACTAAGAATAGAATGCCAGTTCTGTGAGCTGCCTTTTGCAAGAAAATAGGGAGCTTAGGTCTGAGTTAAACAAATTTAAGATGGATGAAGAGTTTTTCAAAGGTAATACAGACTAGGTACTATATTATATGGGACTTCCATGTTTTGCAATTTTGTAGTCAATATTTACTACTGTTAAAGGCGCAATATGTAATTTTTATGCTTTAAAAATAGCAGAAATCACTATATCTATGTTATATATATTTTTTAGTTGTGTACTTACATCATCCCGACAGTTTCCACGAACTTTCAAATCCGGAGAAAATTATAGTTTAATTAGAAGACATGGCACGTTTCTTTATTTCTGTTTTGTCGCCCGTCTATGGCTTCATATAAACTTTGACCCCTCTAGTTTATCTAACTTCCTGCGGAACCGCCAAATACAAAGGTGAACAGAAACAAAGACGAGACGAAGAAGAAAAAGTAGTAGCCTTGATTGAGACTATTATATTTATATTCGTATTTAAACCTCAATCAATAACTTAGTTATGGATCATGATTATGCTTTGCCTGCACGTTCTGTGAATCGCAAACGCACGGGTGAAATAAATGACCTGAGATGGTTTTGGGACAAGAGAAGCTACAAGACATGGGTAAATATTGGAGTTGCATTTCCAAGATAGAGAGAGCTTCGTGACAAGCTGAAACTACAGAGAGATGCCGAACTCGCTTGCATTCTGATAAACAGGTATGCAACCCTTCAGCTAACTTTATCTATCCGTATATTTTGTGAAACGATGATGTCTTGTGTAAAACGCAGATGGACTAGCTCTCATGTAAATCTACATTTAGTTCTATATCTAGCTGAATAAAGTAGCTTCAAATGCAGTTCTCTAACTTTTTGATATCATAGTATAACGTAATTATAATTATTAACAAAAGGCGGCCGTGTTTCTTAACATATATTACTACTAGCTAGATTGAATATTGATTTGATAGGGGTCTCATAATTCATATAGACGGTTTCATCGGGCGCACGCGCCTGGACCTAAGTTAACCTCCAGTCTGTGTTGTGTATATCGGTCTGGCTGCGGTGCCATCTACAAACGCAGTTGCTGTGGGATGTGTTTCCCATACATTTATTTATTTTTGGAGACTCACGACAATTTTAAAACTGATTTTTTTTTTTTCAAAAAGGCTTCATTGAGTAACGTTAAGTACTGCACGTTTAATAACAATAATTCCTTACATTTATATGTTTAAATATCAAAGCGAGGCACAGGTGTTTTTATATCGCTGTATTTCTGAAGGAAGACTTGCATGTTATATGTCTGATAGCAGCGTATAAGCGTACCAGCTCTGCTTCGTTTACAGCTGTTACTGGGGAAACCTCTATTTCTCGCGCTTTATGTCTATGCTTTAAAACATCTACTGTTGGCAAATAATGAATTGCATTTTCATTAAGTCCGCCTGATCCACGCAGCAAACATTTTGTTTGTTATCAAAAAATATCTACTCTAGAGGGACTTGGCTGTTGTTATTGATTCTATTTGGAAGTCTACCGGAAGTTAAGTTAGGTCCACAAAAGCGCTCATGCGCAGTAACGTTTGTTTATGTTGTTGCCGTTGAAACCGTCTATATCTCTCCTTTCGAAAAGACGTGATTGTCAAAATACTAAGTTTGAGTGAGGAATGATGGGGAGAGACAGAGCGCGTGTTCCAATGAACAACAACTCCCATGAGCCTTACGCTCTTTCCCGACGTCATCAAAGTACGTCTTATGTTATTATTTTGACCCCTGGTGGCCAAAAATTCCATACTGCGCGTTTAAGCCCTTCCTGCCAGTTGCAATGAAGCTGTCACAGTTGCTTGATCTTCCAATCCAGTATCTTTCACACATTTTTAATGTGTCACGTAGAAGTCTTTCTGATACCTTTGCAGACACCATAGATGTGCTGTATGCACGCCTCGCTCCCTTGTTGTACCGGCCTGAACGACACTGTTTACAAGCCACAATGCCACCTCAATTTCTGGAATCTTTTGGAAAGCGTGTTGCGATTATTGTTGACATTTTTGAAATATGTACAGAGAGGCGGTCAAATTTAATTGTGCATGCACAATAATTTTACCACTACAAAGGTACACACACAATGAAATACTTTAATATTTGACAAGCACATAACCAAGAATTGTGTGCTTCTCAAAAAACAGTTTCCTGGCAATTTAGTGTTAGCGGACAGAGGCTTTAATATTAAAGACCGTGTGGAAATGATGTGTGCGGAAGTTAAAACTCCTGCATTGACTAAACGCAGATGTCAACTCGATGCTAAGGATGTGGAAGACACACGTGCTATAGCACACCTCAGGATGTGGAAAGGGTAATAGGTAGCTTGCACAATAAGTACACACTATTACATAACAGCATACCAGTTAGTTTGGTGCTTCTCTGTAAGAATGAAGGATTGACCCTTCTTGATAAAATAGTTAATGTTGGTTGTATTCTAGTTAACATGTGTCCAATTGTTGTTGTAAGGCCAGATGAAGGAGAAAAGTGTGCATGTATAATGGTAAAAAGACCCCTGGAAAACGTCTTGATACGTCAAGAGTCCATTTATTCAGAAAGCTCTGTGTGTCAAAACATCTGGTGAGTATGAAACACTTTTTCTCTTAAATTTAATCTGGTTAACCTAATTTGATCATTCTAATTCACATTGTTCAGGTGACTGTCTGGATGATAACTATGAAAGCCAGCCCAACCCAGTATTCTTAGGTGAGACAATAGATATTCCCTTTAACACATGCAAACACATCACAAGGTACCTTATAAGAGAATTTTGTGTCATGACTCTCACAGATACTCTTCAGGGAAATGTGGCAATGCATTAAAATGATCATCCCAAAAGCTCTGCTTCTTCAGGTGAGTTATAATTTAATATAATTTATTGTGTGTGTGTGTGTGTTTTTTTTTTTTAACATTGTACCAAATGTCCCCACAATTAAAGTGAACCACCTACATGTGCATTGTGGATAAAACGATCAGGGAAAAAACGGTTTAATTGATGTAGAAAAATAAATATAGAAACAATATAACTGATTTAGATAAATGCAATTTCACTAACCTTATGTATGTAATTTTGATAACAGGGAAGGAACAAAAGGAAACAAAATGCAAAGTCACCATGGAAAAATTGTCTGGTATGTGATATATCAATTAGATATTATTTATTTATACAGACATAAAACGTTCTTTGCTATATAACAATCTAACTTTACAATTTTTCAGATCTGAATACTAAGATACTCCAACAAATTCAATAAAAAAATTTTGTCCAACGCCAACACCAGGCTGAAAAGGAAACCAAATAAAGGAAAAAGCTGACTTTTTGTTTGATTGTTTTTATTGATGGTAATAAAGAATGTGGGTGTAAAAGTTTGAGTTAACTGAATCATTTTAGATAATAGTGAACTAACACAATTATTGCATAGTGGTGTTATATGGTGATCTCACAGTATGAGCACACAGTGATCACAGTATGAGCACACAGTGAGTGCGCAGTGACATCGCAGTGACCAGAGTAAGAGCACACAGTGAGTGCGCAGTGACATCACAGTATGAGCACACAGTGAGTGCGCAGTGACATCACAGTATGAGCACACAGTGAGTGCGCAGTGACATCACAGTATGAGCACACAGTGATCACAGTATGAGCACACAGTGAGTGCGCAGTGACATCACAGTGATCACAGTATGAGCACACAGTGATCACAGTATGACCACACAGTTATCACAGTATGAACACACAGTGATCACAGTATGAGCACACAGTGAGTGCGCAGTGACCAGAGTATGAGCACAAAGTGATCACAGTATGAGCACACAGTGAGTGCGCGGTGACATCACAGTGATCACAGTATGAGCACACAGTGGTCACAGTATGAGCACACAGTGAGTGCGCAGTGACATCACAGTGATCACAGTATGAGCACACAGTGATCACAGTATGAGCACACAATGAGTGCGCGGTGACATCACAGTGATCACAGTATGAGCACACAGTGACCACAGTATGAGCACACAGTGAGTGTGATGTGACCTCATATTTCCACCACAGTATGAGTGCACTGTGATTGTGCAGTGACCTCATGTTGTGAACAAAGTATGAGCACACAGTGAGAGCTTTGTGTGGTTACACTTTTAGTTCACTGTGACACTCACATTATGACCGCACCATGAGAATATTGTGAGCTCATAGTGACATCATTGTGAGATCAAATTGTTGACTGAGTGGCCTACTTTCACCACTTGTGGTCTACCAGTGAGGAAGTCTTGAATCCAATTGCAGAGTGAAGAATTCAGCAGTGGTTCATGAGTTTCGAAGCTAGCTTTATAGGGACTATATATTGAAAGCTGAGCTACAGGTCCTTCTCAAAAAATTAGCATATTATGATAAAGTTCATTATCTTCCATAATGTAATGATTAAGTAATTAAAGTTTCATATATTTTAGATTCATTGCACCCCAACTGAAATATTTCAGGTCTTTTATTGTTTTAATACTGATGATTTTGGCATACAGCTCATAAAAACCCAAAATGCCTGTGGCACTGCTGAGGTGTTATGGAGGCCCAGGATGCTTCGATAGCGGACTTAAGCTCATCCAGAGTGTTGGGTCTTGCGTCTTTCAACTTTCTCTTCACAATATCCCACAGATTCTCTATGGGGTTCAGGTCAGGAGAGTTGGCAGGCCAATTGAGCACAGTAATACCATGGTCAGTAAACCATTTACCAGTGGTTTTGGCATTGTGAGCAGGTGCCAGGTCGTGCTGAAAAACGAAATCTTCATCTCCATAAAGCTCTTCAGCAGATGGAAGCATGAAGTGCTCCAAAATCTCCTGATAGCTAGCTGCATTGACCTTGCCCTTGATAAAACACAGTGGACCAACACCAGCAGCTGACATGGCACCCCAGACCATCACTGACTGTGGGTACTTGACACTGGACTTCAGGTATTTTGGCATTTCTTTCTCCCCAGTCTTCCTCCAGACTCGGGCACCTTGATTTCTGAATGACATGCAAAATTTGACCAAAAGTCCAGTGCTGCTTCTCTGTAGCCCAGGTCAGGCGCTTCTGCCGCTGTGTCTGGTTCAAAAGTGGCTTGACCTGGGGAATGCGGCACCTGTAGCCCATTTCCTGCAGACGCCTGTGCACGGTGGCTCTGGATGTTTCTACTCCAGACTCAGTCCACTGCTTCCGCAGGTCCCCCAAGGTCTGGAATCGGTTCTTCTCTACAATCTTCCTCAGGGTCCGGACACCTCTTCTCGTTGTGCAGCGTTTTTTGCCACACTTTATCCTTCCCACAGACTTCCTAATGAGGTGCCTTGATACAGCACTCTGGGAACAGCCTATTCATTCAGAAATGTCTTTCTGTGTCTTACCCTCTTGCTTGAGGGTGTCAATGATGGCCTTCAGGTCAGCAGTCTTACCCATGATTGCGGTTTTGAGTAATGAACCAGGCTGGGAGTTTTTAAAAGCCTCAGGAATCTTTTGCAGGTGTTTAGAGTTTGATATGCTAATTTTTTGAGACAGGAATTTTGGGTTTTCATGAGCTGTATGCCAAAATCATCAGTATTAAAACAATAAAAGACCTGAAATATTTCAGTTGGTGTGCTATGAATCTAGAATATATGAAAGTTTAATTTTTATCATTACATTATGGAAAATAATGAACTTTATCACAGTATGCTAATTTTTTGAGAAGGACCTGTATAATCGATGAATAGCACCCTTACATAGTTCCCATTGCTGCAGTCAATGTGCGTGAGAGAATAGTGCAGGACATGAGAGATGGCATCTTTAGATGGCATCATCTGTTGGGGTTAGGGGTGTAATGATTGACTAATTTTCTCAATGCATCGATTACAAACCCTGACAATTCATATGCATCGATCTTGAAACTTTATTTTTGAATCGTGAATTAGCGATCTCGGACTATAATCAATTCAGAATGCTAAGAATCGAATGCATTGCGATTTATATAGTGATTCATTGCTTTCAAAATATATACACATTAAATTACTACATGCACAAATTAATGGAGACCTTGAAGAGAGTTTGTGAATCATGCCTCTAATCTGTCCTTCACACGCTCCACTTTTACCGCCTCACTGTGCGTTCACACCAGATGTGACTCGACGAATACATCACGGTATTTGCGCGTATTTTTGAGTTCATTTGCTTCATTCGTGTGTGAAATTAACTTCACAAAAGACACAAATTTGCATCATGGGGGGCTTCTGCCAGTTGAGTTCACACAGCATTGTAATTTCAACCACCATTTTTATTAGGATAATTTTCAAAATATTACTGTTATCGTGTCATGAAATGTACTTTTTAAAGTATTTCAGGTGAGAATGTAGTTGTTTTTACCTTAAATATGCAGTTTCTATATAAAGATAGTGCCTATTTGAAAATGTGTTTTAGAGATTTTCGGAGACAAGCTCGATGTGATCAGTGGGAGCTGCCAAGAGCACCCTCACCTCGGCTAGACCTTCTGACATGTGCCGCTGGCTCTGATGTATCTTTTTAATGGTTAAATATAAAACATAACACCTTTGGAGTAAACCGAATCTTAGGTCTTTATTCAGTTAATCTATAAATTTGTTATATATACAAGCAAGATCCTATTTTATTCCTGTTTCTGTAAAAGTATGAAGAAGTATCATAGATCCCCGAGTATCCACATACAGCGATGATAAGTTTGTCCTCCATTGTTGTTTTGTATTTTCCCTCTGCTTGCTACGGTGTAATCACATCACTACTAGAGCAAGCTCCTGATTGGTTAGGTTGTCTACTCGTGTCCTTGCACTGACTTAACCCTTAAGGCGCCAGTGTTTTTTGGAAAAAAATGTTGTATTTTGATATCAAGATTTCAAAAGCTTGTGGCTTGAAAGGGCTTAAAGACATAGATCTACTGTCAATTATAAAAATGTTTGGCATGATCTAAAGTTTATGTGGGGTGTAAATATACTAATCTAATTTGCATATTATTATGTCACCAGGGGCGGCTATTTCGAATTTCATAATATTCAGGAAATATTAGATATTGAATTGATGTTTGAACATATTTGCATGTTTTTGTGTATGTGTGTCTTTTTATCCTCATTCCAAATTATCAGAAAAGAGGAAGCCAACAATAAAACAGGAGAAAGTACTAAATTATTACTATATGTCACGGTTCGTGAATGCACCGTCTCCAGCTGTATTCATGTTACGTCATGTTGATTGTTTCATGTGGGTGTTGCCGCTGATCGTCTGATCGTTGTTTGTAGATTCCGTGGCTGATGTCTTGTTCGTGTGTTCCTGCCTTGATTTGTCTCTTGTCTGGTTTCTGTTGGACCTTTGCCTTCACACACAGATTATATTCACCGCACTTGGAGTTATCACCACCGTCATCGTCATCAGCGCACTCAATCCATCCACTTACCAGTCTGTGCTGCTATCGTGGTTCCTGCGTCACTCTCCGACCTTCCATCATCTCATCTATCCAATAAACTCTATTTTACTTGCTATTATCTCATGTCTTCCATACACTATCGTCACAGAACGATCAGACCAACATGGAGGCAGCGAGTATTCAACCATCTTTTCTGGAGGGATTTCTCAGCGCCAGTGTTCAGAGGATGGACTCCCAGGAGAGGACTCTTAATGACACTGGTCGCGCGGTTCAAGCCCTGGTGTCCGAGCTCACCCAGCAATTCCATCTTCTTCGAGCTCCCACTGCGCCATACTCGGGTGAGCCTAGCTTCTGTAGAGCATTTCTAACCCGTTGTGATATGCATTGTAGCAACAATGATTTTTACATAATAATTAACTCAAATTATATATAGGGAATTTGAATAATTAATCAGGAATATGATTATTTTATATCTCAGATGACAGTTACATTAAATTTGATTGATTATGAAAAATAGCTCAATTGCCTATACCAATAAATAATCACAGGGCACTGTAACTTACTCATTAATATGTCAATATTCCATTCTTCATATCAATTATTGTGATATCTCTTTCTGTAAATTACTGCAAATCAAACAGTGGTTTGTCCAGCAAACCACTGTTGACCTATCAATTTTCAATAAAGTTATCATGCCTTATAATTCAAGGAAAAATATTCTCTGGCCATGAAAACATTATCCTATCCTTATGATAAATTTAGTTTCTAAATTTAAAGCTTGTAGCTAAAGATCAGACATCTCAGTGACTCGTAATGTAAGTGGGGTGGAGTCCAAGCCAATCGTCAGTATATGGGTTTTTAATAAATCAACTAGTAATACATCAAACTACAAATCACACAGAGTAAATATGCGTACGACACTACAAACAGTAAGCTTTATACAAGACATAACGGAATCCAAATAAGAGAGAGAGAGAGAGAGAGAGAGAGAGAGAGAGAGAGAGAGAAAATAGAATGAGATCACATAAGGAGCTCAGGTATGGAAATCATAGTCAGTAACTTTTGGAAGCCAACAACAATCAGATCATAGCAACAATTTAAAGCAGCATTTAAATCTCCATAGCAGGGGCGGCGTTAGGGGTGGGCTAAGGGGGCTTGAGCCCCGAATGTTTTCAGTAAAGCCCCGAATGTTTTTATTACCACCATGCCATCAATGAATAAAAAATAAAGTATAAAATATAAAGTAATTTATATTAGAATTTAATTAAATAAATAAATATCTCTCGACTCTCACGTCTACAGTGTCTGTCAATTTACGCTTTGTCATTCACACCCGACGAAAACCGCCCACTGAGTCTAGTGCTTCTGACTGACATGTAAACTGGCCAAGTATGATCCAGCCAATGAAATGAGGTCTTTTGGAGGCAGGCGGTTTGTTGGCGTGTAGTATTTTACTAGATCAATTTTTTTGAAAATTAAAATGGATATTTCAAAATTCTTCTTCTTCAAAAAAAAAAAAAAAAAAAAATTAAGTAAAACCACCCCAGCCAACACTTGAACGCCAAGATACAACAGCTTCAGGTTGCCTATCTGTAAATTTTAATCATAGTATTATATTTCTTTTTCGGTTTTAAATTGTGTCTGATTTAACGTTACATTTTGAACATCTAACAATTAACGGTTTCGCAGCACAGTCTTTAGGACACACACACACACACACACACACACACACAGAGTGGTTATAATTTTTGGTTAGCACGGCCTGTGGCAGACTTTTCGTGTCAGGGCAACAATGCAATAAACAAGATAATAAAAAAAGACATATTTCGCAAAGGAAATGGTTTCAAACAAAGCAAGTTGTTGTGCTCTGCAGCAACACACAGCGGTGTTTACTGAACAAATTTGCTTGAGTAAATGATTGGCTGACGCATTCATAAAAACAGTTGCTTACTTTTTTTCTGAATGAATCATCCGTTTCAAACGATTCCATTGATTAAATGACAGACCGACTCACTCATTAAGGCAGTGGCATGCCGCCATCTAGTGACAAAGTACGATTCTAATTTTTTTAAATGTCAATTTTCTATATTCCAAATTTTATATTTGATGGATTTTTCTGGGCTAAGCCCCGGATCTCAACTCACCCTAGAACCGCCCCTGCTCCATAGAGAAAGATACTTGCATGGCCCAGTGTGTGAGCATGGTCTTTTTGTGACACTTTGTGCGCTTGTCCTTTTGAAAACAGCGGGCGTGTGCCGGAGGCCATGTGACGTGCGTGCACGCTGCGCTGGATCTTGGCGTGAGCGTGGAGCACGTGGTCCTTTGTTCTGTCCTCGCGCGGTATTTGAAAGGTTCAACAAACAATGTTCCAGAATTCGTCTTCCTTGTGTGGAGAGGCGAATAGTTGAATAAACTTAGTAAAGAAAACAACAAAAACAAAAGAAACAACAAAAACGAAAGCCTCCAAAGGAGCCATTAAAATGGCTTTTTCTCTCAGCCCCTGGAGTCAGCGTAAGAAGAGCGGGCGGACCTTGTTCGGTCGACTTTTATAGATTGAGATGATTCACGCCCCTTTTCGAGGGAACACCCAATGAACGTTCGCGATCTGCAGCGGGAAAAAGTTCCTTTGTCTCTGTAGAAAACAACCCCCTGGTGATCTAGGGCTTGTCAGATTTCCTCAGGGATATTTCTAGCAAGTTCGTAATTCCAGATTACATACATTTTTCATTACTTTGCTCTAGATAAATGGGTCTGTCAGAGCATGACGATTAGAACAATACTAAACATAATATATATTAATGATCAAAACATGAAGTTACATTCAAATGCAGAATTACACACATTTAACCCTCATGTGGTGTTCAAAACCCAATAACACCTGTGGTGTTCCCGGTCAAAAATGACCGGCCCATAAAAAAAAGCTTATAAATCACTCATTATACCATATTTTCACCCAATCTTGGATTCAATCTTTTTGTCAACTTGTTCTCTTTCAATTAGGACTGGTTTTATATTTCTGTTTGCATCTGATTAATCGTGGGCCTCATTTATCTGAGAGTAGGCATCTCATTTTTTGAGTAAAAAACAAATAATTTATGAGTAAATTTGGAAATATGAAAAAAAATTATGAAAAAAATGGCTACTGTTGATCACACTAGTCTACTCTAATGTTTCACCAGGAATTTTGTTTTGAAACTTTTGTTTTGTAAAAAATAATGCACAAAGTCACACTTGTGGTGTTCCCGGTCAAAAATGACCGGCCTATAAAAAATAGCTTAGAAATCACTCATTATACCATATTTTCACCCAATCTTGGATTCAATCTTTTTGTCAACTTGTTATCTTTCAATTAGGACTGGTTTTGCATTTAATTTTCAAACTATTTAATTTTAGGAGTCATTTATCCGAGCTTATGCACCTCAGTTTTTGAGTGAAAAAAGCATTATTTGTTAATAATTTTGTCAATATTGTGAAAAAGGTGAAAAAAAAGTTTCATCTGTTGATCACACTAGCCTACTTTAATGTTTAACCAGGAATTTTTTTTAAAATGCTTTTATTTTTTACAAAATGGCACAAAGTCACACTTGTGATGTTCCCGGTCAAAAATGGCCGACCATTGAAAGTGAATGTAGAAGATTACGAAACACAGGGCTTGTATTTTGAAATGCTTTAATTTTTCAGAAAAGGGGTGCACAGTAACACTTGTGCTGTTCCATGACAATACTGACCATTGTGACATACAAAAAATAAACACATTAACGCTGTCATATAGAGAATACAAATCAAATACTGTTCATTTTCTTTCAGTTTTCCAAATTATGAACTAACCAAAAGAAGAAACTGTGACAGTCTCTGTGTGAACTCATGCAAGTGACTAACAAAAGCATTTTTAAGGTAACTTGCAATTGGTCATTTTGTGTCACTTATGCACATGACTGACAACAGTTTAATGTATGTGCCTTGCAAATGTGCACTCTGCATTTGAAACAGACAGTGCCTGTTTTCACATCTTTTGGGGCACACAAAGTGCATCTCTTTCGTTTCTCTCCTTTGCCTGTGCCAGCTGAAGGACCTGGTTCTGGTGTTTGTATGTCTCTCACCAATGTAGCAGAGGGCAGTGCTCTGGGTATATTTTGGCGCCTCTGTATCAGGGGGCTCACCATGGATTTTCCCAGCTATTCTAGGAACAGCCTCCTCCTGAAGGTTTTCCTTGTGTAATACTCAAAAAAGTTTGTGTGTTTTAACGTGTGTGTGTCTGGGTAGCGTGTGTATAAATGTATCGATACATGCACAGGTCCAAGGGCTCGATGTTTGCAAGCACATATGCACATATGTGTACATGAAAATAATGAACATGCTCCTGAAAACTAAATTGTTCTGTTATTTTCAGTCTCTCCCATTCACTTTCAATGGTCGGCCATTGTGACCATTTTTGACCATGCCTACTCTCAGATAAATGAGGCCCACGATTAATCAGATGCAAACAGAAATATAAAACCAGTCCTAATTGAAAGAGAACAAGTTGACAAAAAGATTGAATCCAAGATTGGGTGAAAATATGGTATAATGAGTGATTTCTAAGCTATTTTTTATAGGCCGGTCATTTTTGACCGGGAACACCACAAGTGTGACTATGTGCCATATTTTTTACAAAACAAAAGTTTCAAAACAAAATTCCTGGTGAAACATTGGAGTAGACTAGTGTGATCAACAGTAGCCATTTTTTTCATAATTTTTTTTCATATTTCCAAATTTACTCATAAATTATTTGTTTTTTACTCAAAAAACGAGATGCCTACTCTCAGATAAATGAGGCCCACGATTAATCAGATGCAAACAGAAATATAAAACCAGTCCTAATTGAAAGAGAACAAGTTGACAAAAAGATTGAATCCAAGATTGGGTGAAAATATGGTATAATGAGTGATTTATGAGCTATTTTTTATAGGCCGGTCATTTTTGACCGGGAACACCACAAGTGTAACAAGGTAACAAAACCCCCACAAAAAAAGTAAGAAAATTTCCCAATTTTTTTTTAATTGTAGTTATACCCTTTGGGAACAAAGTCACTAAGTTTCAGTCCAAAGCGATAACATTAACTATTATTTTCGGGAAAAAGAAAATCTTCTCCGGGTCAAATTGACCCGAACACCACATGAGGGTTAAAGATTTGATTAACACATGATAACACTGCAGATAGTCCCAATTTATATGGGAAACCTCTAATGCACCACAAAAACAATAATATACACATTAAGACTACATTTGAGTACATTTTACCATTCTTTTGTAAGGATTAGGTTTCCTGTCCTGTGTAGTCCTGTGTGGTCGTAAAATTTTACGAGCTGCAAGGGACTGGGGGTTGCAGCCCATGGCTCTCTTTGAGAAAGTTGGTGGGGAGAAACAATTCCAATTTATACGCTAGTAAAATTATAATCCTCGCATAACAAGGATTAACCATGGTACACACAAAACATATTCAAAATACATATTATTAATAAAATGATGAAAGTAAGGAACTTCTACGAAAGGTTTCTTTTTGTGTATGTTGGAATGGTTGGTTTAGTGTCTCCTTTGAGGCTCGCCCACGTGACTCTGGAATTTCTTGTCGTAAATAACTGTCACTCAAGGCAGGATGTGGCCGACTTCAGGGCGGCCAAAATGGTGAATTATGTAAACAACTAAGGTCCTTGTTTACTCACGTTCTGGTCTTTTGAGTTCCGAATGTGTTAAGAGTCAGGATTCACTAGTATGGAACAGATGGCTGAAATACCATCAGCTCATTAGTGTTACAGCATTTTTCCCTTCAGCCCAGAACATTCTCAAACGAAAGAGCTAAGGTGGCCTTCATTTTAACGTTGCTCTCTGGGAGAGCGGCACTATGGGGGACGGCGGTGTGGGAGAACCAGGACCCATGCTGCGACTCGTTTCAGGCGCTCTCCGCCGAGATGAGGCGGGTCTTTAATCGGGCCGTCGCAGGACGGGAGGCGGCCAGGAGGCTGGCGGAGTTACGCCAGCATGAGAGATCCGTCGAGTTCCGGACCCTGGCGGCAGAGTGCCATTGGAACGAGGAGGTGCAGTGGGACATGTTCCTGCATGGGCTAGCCGACCGCGTCCAGAGGGAGATCTACGCCCTGGATCTTCCCCCCTCTTTCAATTGACTCATTGAGCTGGCGTTACGGGTCGAAGCCCGTCTCACACGGATGGAGAGGAAGGGTCTACTCAACACCCCATCCAGGGGACCGGCAGACGGCGATTCAGCGGTGGGGACGTGGTCAGCCCCACCTATGATCACGAGCCCATGCAGGTAGGGTGAGCTCGGCTTTCCCGGGAGGAGAAGGAGAGGCGGAGGTCCCTGGGCCTCTGTCTTTACTGCGGGGGAGCCGGACATCAAGCCCATGCCTGTCCAGTAAAAGGCCAAGCCCGGTAGTACGCATGAGGCTACTATCGGGTGGGATCTCCGCCAAGAAGACCTCATCACCATCATCATCTACACTCCTTCCGGTAAGGCTGTGGTGGTCAGCACAGACACACCACTGTCAAGCACTACTGGACTCTGGGGCAGAAGGTAACTTCATGGACAGTACTTTAGCGCACAAGCTCCACATTCCCCTCAGACCCCTTCCGCACCACATCACGGTTCACGCCCTCACTGGACAGCAACTCCCCACTATTTCATACATTACTGAAGACATTACACTCATCACCT
The DNA here is from genome assembly GCF_023724105.1 of Carassius gibelio. Lineage (NCBI taxonomy): Eukaryota > Metazoa > Chordata > Actinopteri > Cypriniformes > Cyprinidae > Carassius > Carassius gibelio. Next base: position 29,204,977 of record NC_068417.1, read on the forward strand.
CTGGCAATCACTCCGAGAACATCTCTTTTCACATCCTTGACTCTCCCCTGGCACCCATTGTCCTCGGGCACCCTTGGCTCCTCCTCCATAACCCCAAAATAGACTGGTCCTCTAACTCCATTTTGTCCTGGTGTAAAAAGTGTCATGAGTCTTGTTTAGTGTCTGCCTGTCCGTCTGTGTCTGTGTCTGTGTTACAGGAGGAGGCGGTGGATTTATCTAAAGTGCCCGCTGAGTAACTCAACCTGAAAGAAGTGTTCAGTAAGTCTCGAGCTGCTTCTCTTCCTCCGCATCATCCTTACGACTGTGCCATAGATTTAAATTTTACTGTCAGGTAAGTCTCCGCCTAAGGGCAAACATTATTCACTTTCTGTTCCAGAAAGGGAGGCTATGGAGAAATATATTTCTGATTCTCTAGCTTCCAAATTCATCCGTCCTTCCTCTTCTCCTGCGGGGGCGGGGTTCTTTTTTGTGGGAAAGAAGTACGGTTCTCTGCGACCTTGCATTGATTACCGAGGGCTGAACAACATCACGGTTAAGAATACTTATCCTTTGCCGTTGATGTCTTCAGCCTTCGAGAGGTTGCAGGGAGCGTCTATTTTCACAAAACTGGACTTACGCAACGCGTATCATTTGGTTCGGATCAGGGAGGGCGATGAATGGAAGACCGCTTTTAACACCCCCAGAGGGCATTTTGAATATTTGGTTATGCCCTTCTGGCTCTCCAACTCCCCAGCGGTCTTCCAGGCACTCGTCAACGACGTGCTGCGAGATATGATTGATCAGTTTATTTATGTCTACCTGGACGACATATTGATTTTTTCTTCCTCTCTCCAGGAACATGTGCAGCACGTCTGACGAGTGCTTCAGAGGTTGCTAGAGAATGGGCTTTTTGTCAAGACGGAGAAATGCGAGTTTCATGCACAGTCTATTCCATTTTTGGGGTATATCGTGTCGACTGAGGGAATACGCATGGATCCCGAGAAGGTTAAGGCTGTGGTAGAATGGCCAAGCCCAGATTCCCGTAAGGCCCTACAGAGGTTTCTGGGGTTCGCTAACTTCTACCGGCGTTTCATTCGGAATTTCAGTCAACTAGTCAAGCCTCTGATCGCCTTAACCTCCGCCAAGACTGCGTTCACGTGGTCAGACACAGCTGAGGCTGTGTTTGCTAAACTTAAGAGCCGTTTCGTTTCAGCTCCGATTCTGATTACCCCTGACCCTACACGTCAGTTCGTGGTGGAGGTCGATGCGTCAGAGGTGGGGGTAGGAGCGGTGTTATCCCAACGTTCTCCCTTAGACGACAATGTCCATCCTTGCGCGTATTTTTCATATCGTTTATCTCCTGCAGAACAAAATTACGATATTGGTAACCAAGAATTGTTGGCAGTTAAGATGGCATTGGAGGAATGGCGGCACTGGTTAGAAGGATTGGGGGTTCCTTTTATAGTATGGACTGACCACAAGAATTTAGAGTACATTAGCACCGCCAAAAGGTTGAACTCCAGGCAGGCTTGATGGGCACTTTTTTCCAGACGTTTTGACTTTACTATTTCGTACCCCGGGTTCCAAAAATATCAAACCCGATTCTTTATCACGTATTTTTGACCATTCCGAACGCCCGTCTTCTGCGTGTATTTTTCCTGAGACATTAGTGGTCTCCACTCTCACATGGGAGATCCAGGGGTTAACCGTACTAGATTTTTAGTCAAGCAACGATTCTGGTGGCCACTTATGGCTCACGACATTCACAGTTTTGTTTTGGCTTGCTCGGTTTGTGCCACTGGTAAGGCTTCCAATCGGCCTCCTGATGGGTTACTCCAACCGCTGCCGGTTCCTTCGAGACCCTGGTCCCACATCGCACTAGATTTTATTACCGCCATCCCAGGGCAACATGGTTGTTTTAACCGTGGTGGACCGGTTCTCGAAGGCCGCCCACTTTATTCCCTTGGCCAAGTTGCCCTCAGCCAAGGAGACAGCGTTGACCGTCATAGACCACGTCTTTTGTTTACATGGCCTCCCGATAGACGTGGTTTCTGACAGGGGACCCCAATTTGTGTCTAAATTTTGGTGAAAATTCTGTAAATTACTGGGAGCGACTGTAAGTCTGTCCTCAGGGTTTCACCCCCAGAGCAATGGTCAAATCGAGAGAGCCAACCAAGATTTGGAAAGGGTGTTGCGATGTTTGGTCTCCAAGAATCCTTCCTCCTGGAGCCAACAATTGTCTATGGTGGAGTACGCCCACATTACCTTACCAGTATCAGCTACGGGCCTATCTCCTTTTGAGTGTAGTGTAGGTTACCAGCCACATATTTTTCCCAGTATGGAATCTGAGGTTGCGGTCCCCTCCATTCACGCCTTCGTCCAGAGGTGTCACCGCACTTGGACCAGAGCCCGCGAGACTCTACTCCAAGTGGGGGCGCGCACCAAGGCCAAAGCCGATCACCACCAGTCTAGGCCTCCCGTATACGTCGTGGGTCAAAAGGTGTGGCTTTCTACGAAGAACATTCCTCTCCGTTCCGTATCTAATAAATTGGCTCCCAAATTTATCGGCCCGTTTACTGTCACCAAGATCATTAGTCTGGTGACAGTCCGCCTTAAACTCCCTCCTACGTACAGGAGAATTCATCCTACAGCCTTTCATGTACCCAAAATCAAGCCCATACTTCATTATCCCATTAATCCGCCTACCCTGGTCCCTCCCCCACTGCGTCTCGTAGATGGGGAGACCACCTATTTGGTTAATCGCATTCTGGACTCTAGAAGGAGGGGACGCGGATTTCAGTACTTGGTGGACTGGGAGGGTTACGGTCCAGAGGAGAGAAGTTGGGTACCTGCTAGGGACATCCTGGATCATTCCCTTTATCGATGATTACAATCGACAGGTAAGAGATTCTGGGGACGCCAGGAGGCATCCTTAGGAGGAGGGGTACTGTCACGGTTCGTGAATGCACCGTCTCCAGCTGTATTCATGTTACGTCATGTTGATTGTTTCATGTGGGTGTTCAGACGATCAGCGGCAGGTGCTACTCATTCCAACAGCATATTTAACGCCCTGTCTTTCGTCTCCTGTTTGTCTGATCGTTGTTTGTAGATTCCGTGGCTGATGTCTTGTTCGTGTGTTCCTGACTTGATTTGTCTCTTATCTGGTTTCTGTTGGACCTTTGCCTTCACACACGGATTATATTCACCGCACTTGGAGTTAGCACCACCGTCATCGTCATCAGCACACTCAATCCATCAACTCACCAGTCTGTGCTGCCATCGTGGTTCCTGCGTCACTCTCCGACCTTCCATCATCTCATCTATCCAATAAACTCTATTTTACTTGCTATTGTCTCCTGTCTTCCATACACTATCGTCACACTATATTACTACACTATATAGTAGTAAAACACATGTGAACAGTAGCCTACTTTTTGATCAGTTCATCAGTAATGTTCAGGAAATAATAGATATTGAATGGATGTTTGAACTTATTTGTGTGACGGTTGGGTTTAGGACAAACACAAGGAGAGGGTAGGATCCAATTGCAAGGGATGTGTTTAATAAACAGAAGGGTAAATACAAAATAAACAGTCTTGTGAGACAAACAAAACAAAACAAAAGAGGGAACCGAAATGAAACGGGAACTCGGAGGAACGAGAGGGTAAGGGGAAGTCTCGGGAGACGAGAGCATTAGACACATAGGGTAAGGACTCCATACAGATGAAAAAGAAAGACAGCTATACATAGGGAGACTAATGACAAAGGATTGTCAGCACCTGTGCGATTTAATTGGAGTTCAATTACTGTGAAGACAGATCCAGACTAGAGGAATTAAAGTGCCTATGGTGAAGTGCCTAAGGAGAAGTGAGCTCACTAGGGAACACCCAGGAAAACAGAGACTGACAGCGTGACAATTTGCTATTTTTTTTTTTTTTGTATTTGATTGTTGTTGTTGTTGTTTTTTCTTTCATTACAAATGATCATAAAATACATGTGCCTATTTTTTGATCAGCTGACCAGCTATCTGCCCAATCAGGTATCTATGTGACAGTTCGTAGTTCTTGAGAGTTTGGTTCCTCTCATTCATTGCATGGCACATGCAAGGGAATACAAATGAGAAATTATACCATATAAGGAACTACAGTACAGTCTATTTTATTAAGGATGACGTTTTGTCGCAATTTTGACTTTAAGTGTGATACAGTAAGGTTAGGGACAAGTTTGGTGGTTTAAGGTTAGCTAATGGGTCAGCAGTGTACAGGTCAATTTGATAAGGGAACGCAATTAAATCTGTTAATATTTTATTGCTTTAATAAATGATGATAAGTGATAAATGCATTTTCTTGAAAATGTTTTTTCCCCTCCTGTTTGATGTATGATTCAAGGAATATTCAGTTCAATGATACACACTAATCAACTAATATCAGTGTTGAGGCAATAAAGACATGTTTTGCACCCAAATTACAATGTGTTATGTCTTTGCCAAGCATTTAGCCAAACTTAACTAGTCACCCTTTACACAAATATAGTTACAGTATCAAAAAGTCCAGTGCCAATAATGGTAAAAAAAAAAAAAAAAAAAAACTAGTAAATGTTTATAAACATTTACAAAAGATGAATAGTCTGAATTTTAAATTGGGTACTACAAAAACATGAACAAATTATTAATACATGTTTTGTAAATATGTGAAAATAGGGTGAATTCCAGTCATTTCGGGAACGTTTTTCCATCAAAATGACTGCTCATACACTGAAAAAGTCTAACATTGCTGTTATTCGTTTAATGTGTATTTTGTCGTTGAAATAGCTTAAAATTATTGTTTTTTTTTTTCATTTAAACTAAACGTTTTAGTTTATATTTATGGTTGAATCCATTTTTTTTACATGGATACAATATGATTTGCAGCGGGACATTAAACTGAATTTATTCATTTGATCAAAGCAATTTTATTAAATTAAGCATGGTTTGCACATGCGCATTGCTGAGTTGGAGTTCCGCTCTCTGACCACCTGACCTGTTTATTTAAAGAATAAAAAAAAAAAAAAACGTCCGTTACAGTTGAACTGTGTGTTAAGCGGCGGCCGCAGTAACTTATACTTCAACAGACCCCTCCAGGCTGGCTGAGAAACCCAGAAAAACTACGAGCAACTCTGAAGAAGGTAAAATAATCAACTTTGTATACCCTTAATGTTTATAATTATTTTTTTTCAATTAACGTTTTACCTGACTGGCCTTGACTCGTAATTTCAGCATTCACGCTCGATAGTATGTAACTATCACTAGGATATCACTATTATTTCTAAATGAATAATTATGCTAGACATTTTTTTTTCGCTGAATTTCTGACACTTGAAATGCAGTAGTAAATCCCCAGGTTCAAGCTTCAAACTTCATGGATGCAAACAGCGCGCTTTTCGACACCTCCCGCTTTTTTCGCGTCAGTCTGCATGACTTGTGTGAATCGTGCAGTTCTGAGAGGTTCTGATTATAATTTCACAAAGTCATCTGAAGTCATTCCATAGCTTAATCTGAGGGACAGAATTATATTTAGATCATTAAATTACAGTTTACGGAAACTCGTCTTCCCTCTCCCTGCGGCTGTCAATCATTCTCCATTTTATATTCAAACCGCGCGCCTCGTCCGTTACAGCAGGATCGAGCAGGATACACGGTAAAACTCTCTCCAATATGATATATTCACATTATGATGCTTGATCTGTAGATAAAGGGCTGTGGATTTGCATAAAATGATTATTTTGTTGGAGTTTTTTGCTGTTTTTAAACGACTCGCCACGGTGTGTCTGTTAGATCACACATTACAAGAACTATGAATTGGCATCAAACCAACAATAAATGGAATTTAAAACCGTGAAGAAACAAATGATCGATAAACTGTTGGACAAATAGACACGAGGATTTGTGCGCTCCACATTTCTTCGCTTTGTGCCGTGAACGAATCGTTCGATTTAACCGGTTCTTCTTAGTGAACCATTTGAACTAGTTCACCAAATCGAACTGAATCGTTTGAAACGATTCACGTCTCCAATAAGCATTAATCCACAAATGACTTAAGATGTTAACTTTTTTAATGTGGCTGACACTCCCTCTGAGTTCAAACAAACCAATATCCCAGTGTAATTCATTTACTCATACAGTACACTGACTGAACTGCTGTGAAGAGAGAACTAAAGATGAACACCAAGCAGAGCCAGATTACAAACAAACACGCCCACTGCTGGAGCGGTTCTCTTTCTCGAGTCAAGAACCAGTTGCATCAGTTTTCCGATCAGCAGTACATACACTGAACCGAGAATCGTTTCTATCGGACACGTTCGATTTGATAACCGATGAGCTAATGATACTGCGCATGCATGATTCAGCGTGAAGCAGACTGACACACAGAGCGTCTGAACCGAACTGGTTCTTTTGTTATTGATTCTGACCTGGCGAAACGTAAGTTTATTTCATAACAAATACATTGCAATAAATTATGTATAGTACGTGGATTACGATTTCTGCCCTTATGACATCTAATTTATTTACTTTATATCTTCAAGACTTAAATCCTCATGCACATTATGGCTGTTACTTTATTCCGTGTGTTGTTGCAAAACTTAATTGTAAACTTTCCATGATTATGAGGTTTTTAACTGACTAAAGTTATGATTACGGACTTTATATTTGATAGACTTCTCTAATGACGTCAATGCGTTGAGCGTAAAAGTTTTTTTTTTTTTTTTGACTTGGGTCTCTGCAGAGCAAAAGTGGGCATTTATCACCTTGTGAGTGTTTTCAAACTGCTGTGTGTTTCTAAATCATGCAATTAAAATGATCACCCTTACCCAACCCCACCCCTAAACCTAACATCACTATGACATTAGCCAATCAGGTATCATGGTGTAAAAACACTCTGATTTGGTAACTCCCATTACATTCCTGCAGAGACCTATGCTGTTTTTTTTTTCAACCGGTTTATTGAATCGAACTGCCCAAAATACTTTTTGACTACATTTTACATGTGTTTGCATCCCTGACACTCTGAAACTTGACTAATGGTAATGGTTACTTATGCTATCAATAGCTAAAGGTCCTATGTGATCTTTTATTTACACTCCTAATTATCTTGTGTTCAGTATTTATCAGCCATAATATTACAAGGCGCAGCTATTTGTATCTGGTAATGTTAGTTTGCTACACTATTAACAGCATTTACATCTGGTAGAAATTTACCAAAATGTTAGCCAGCTTTCCTAAAATACTAAAATAAAGTATATATCTATTAATGTTAAATGTTGGGTATTCTTAATTTGTGCATGATGTTAGTAGTTAACACACTTTGATGGCTGAAACTTAAATCATGTTTTCTCTTTCAGCTTCAGGGAAGCAGCCACCAATCAGCTGTTCCTGCTGTGCAAATTATTTGGAATCTCCTGCCAGTGATCATTTATTGTGGTAAGTTCTATTTCCAATGTCATGAGGACGTTTGTGATAATTAGGCATCCTAAAGTGTAACATTTTCTCTCATCTGGGAAGTTGTCTACCAGATCTACTAAGTAAAACTAGATCATCACTTTTAATTAAGTCACATCCCTTGTAATGAACATTTGATTATTTTGATTTGCTAATCAAATGTTTTGTTTTGAAAGTTTAGATTGTATAAGAGCTTGGCACATTATGATCTAACATGAAATCGGGAGATTTTCTGAAATTATAACATATTTTCTTTCTTTTTTTGTGCAGGATAATGAGGTTGAAGAACTGGAGCGGACAACCATGGCGATCTTTATCACTGGGAAAGAGGATCCTCTCCATCCACCTAAAGACATTAAAATTGTTGTCGAAGGAAAAGAGGTCCTGAACGAGTTGCCATCGGTTGCTGGGCTCATATATACACTAAACCTAAAATATCCAAAAAGGCTACAGTTCACCTTTGGATTTGTGCAAAAGGTCCTGATGGAGCTTGATGGAATAAAGATGACCCCAAAAGTCACTAGACTGACCACCCAGCTGTACAGGGATTAATTGTATAATTGCATAATTGTTACATTTTATTGTTTTTACAGCCGAGACTTTAGATCCTTTTAATAAAAAGGTTGTACTAACAAGGCTGCATTTTCACTGCAGCATTTACAAATGTGGCTGCCCAAGTTCGATGGCTACCAGGTACAAAGGTTGAATAAGGCCAAGTCTTATGAACAACTGAAGAGACTGATTGCAGTGTTTCAAGTATTTCTGCTGTCAATCTTCATACATTTGAAGCAAATGTTCAATGAGTTTATTGAACAATAAAAGTGTTCTGAGTAGTCATTGATTAAAATTTATTAAAATCATTAATTAAATAAAATAATTAATTTAATCGGACCTATAAAAATTAGTTTGTTCCAAACTAAAATAATTAATTTAATTTAACCTATACATATTAGTTTAGTTGGTTTGTTCTAATTTAAAAAAATTAGTTTGTTCCAACCTAAAATAATTAGATTGATCAACCTTTAAAAAGTGGTTTGCATGGATTTAAAATTTTTAAGTTAAACTAAATTAAATTATTTACATTGAGTCAATGTCAAATGTTTCGTGTGATTGATTACTTCAATTTTTAAGTTGAGTTTTTATTTTTTCAGTGTATAGGTAGCTACTAATGATCAGTAAATGTTTATTAACCTTTACAATTGATGAATAGTTTACACTTTAGATTGGGCACTGCAAAAACATTAACAAATAATTATTAATTGATTTAAGATGTGTAAATAGTGTAAGTCTACACAACAAACAAATACAAAATATATGACTTTTACAGACTGTGATTATTAATATATAAACATGAATAATTTGTGTTTATAATTACTAACTAAGTTATATTTGTCACGGTTGGTAAACCGTGATCTCGGGGTATTTGCACTGAAATCTGTGTGAAATCTGTGTGTTTCGCGTCTGCACTGATTAGCTTGTGGGCGTCTCCGTTAATTGTCATCAGCAACAGCTGCCACTCATACTCATCCACTATATATTGGCTTGTCTCACGTCTTGTGTTTTTCTTCTGTGAGATCGTTGTTTCATGTCTGTACCATATTTGTTGGCTTTAGTGGTGTCTGCGCTGGATGTCTGTGTTTTCCCCAGAACCTCATCCACTCTCCGCACATCCACTCAGCTACGGACACTTACCTTCGGCTCTATTCCCTGCAGTTCCTGTGCCATCCTCTACTGCTGCCTACTCACCATGATCATCCGGACTACTCACCTTCTCTCCGCCATCATCCGGATTCCTCACCTCCTCACCACCACCACGGAGTGTCGTCTTCTCAGCCTCATTGTTTATTTGTGTCTCCATATTTATCTCTTCTCATTAAAACTGTTAACTCACATCTGTTTCCAGACTTTCCTTCAATCCACCGTCACAATATTTTAGCTGTATTTGTACATGAAAAAATTAGCATTAGCTAATATGTGAACTGAAGTTTAATGACATTTGTTAGTATTCAAAAGTAGAATAATAAAAGCTTATAATCATAATTTTGTTAAAATCCTTTGTAGACTTTTAAAATGCACTGAAAGTTTAATAATATTTGTAAACATAAACTAATGATCCGTTAAGCATTTTATTTTGTTTGTTAATGATTTATTAATAAAGTTTTTAATCATTGAAAACTATCTGTCAAAATAATTTGAATATTAAAAAAAAAAAGATTATATGTTTGTATGATTATATGTTTGTATGATTTGTACGAAAGTTTAATGACATTTGTAAGCATTTAAATTTACATTAAATTGATGTGTTGATCATTTGGTAATGTTTAATTAGGTCATTAGTTAACAAGCACATTATCCCATATTTGTAGATATGTGAAACTACTGATCCGCATTATATAACATTTGTTAATGATTTATTAATACATTTTATTAGAAAGTTATTTAAAGTTTGTTTCAACTTTCCCATACTGTATTCATTTTCCTGACCAATAGCATCCAGACCAGACCAGACCAGATCTGAACCTAATCTATATTTTTGTCTCTTGAACATTTTTTTATTCTTTTGTTATGTGCTTGTAGATTGGAAACGGTGTTGCTCAGTTAATGTGAGGTACCATTTGGGACTGCTTCTTTGCAAGAACTCATCGGCCTTCTATCAACATTCATTCAGGTCCTGCGAGACCAGGCCAGTAATCAAGGTTGTTTGATGTCATTGATAATATTTATATTTACATTTGTTGCACACCTCAAGTTTAATAAAGCAATGTATTGGGATTGCCAAAATTTGTACCCTATTCAAAGAGCCAATAAATATATATTTTTGAACACCAATCAAACAGCTTCTTCAGTTAGCCTGTCAGTTTGTTAATGGGCAGAAATTATTTGCCAGTCCATTTATGGTATGACCATGTAGTCTGCAAGTTACTGTGAACACCTTATAGAAAATGCTGTCTGTTTTTTCTATTCTTCCAAAACGTGTAAGTGGGTGTCAAGTACCATTTATTCATGATGGTAAAGGTCCCCCATCCTATGATGTAACCTTGGCACAAATAAAACTTCTGGTGGGATCTGGATTTGCTTCAAGGCAAATTGCTGAAATCCTTGGTGTGTCACAAGCCACTCTGAGACGGCGACTAAGGCAAGGTTCAGCCAATCTCTAATGCTTAATACATATTTGTGCATGCCCTAAAATTTCTGTAAATGTTCTCATGAGCGCAGGGGTTAAAACAGTAGTCATGACTTCCAAATGTTTTAAATTGAAGTCAAGTTGTCTCGTGTTTTCATCGCAACAAGTGGCTGTCAGGAAACTATAGAGTGGACACATGGATATCTTTGGAGCCTAAAGGAGTCATGAACAGCCTTTTTATTATTGTGTACTGTTATCTGAGGTCTTATAATGTTATCAAGACTTTTGCATCAAAAACAGCATAATTTAGAAGTAATTAACTATTTTCTGTCCAATTTTTAACCCCCCTCATCAGAACGCTCTGTTTGAATTGGCCTAGAGGATTGTAGACGTGGAAGTAAATCCCCACGGCTATTATTGGCAAACAGTTGCTTATGTAACTGCAAAAAAATAATTTCAGTCCCCTAGATAACTAAAGAAATATTGGAAATTGGGGTACGACTTTGTAAGATATTTGTTAAATAAAATAATGGCGTAAAATTAAATGGTTAACAATACCGAGTAACTGCTTTGTCCAAATCCTCCCTTTAAACAGAATCTTTCATCTCAACCTTACAAGATGCTATGCACAAAATACGGATCAGGAGCTTGACAGCATGGTCATTGATGCTGTCGGTCAAAATGATCTAATTGGACCTGAATCTGTGAGGGCTCAGTTAAGCTCAGCAGATGTGCTTGTACAGAGGAAGAGGGTGAGGACGAGTATGCTTCGAACCAATCCCGATGCAGCTGTTTTGAGATCTACATCACAAAGACTACAGCGCAGAACATATCGCGAAGCTGGCCCAAACTATCTGTGGCACCTAGACGGTTACCACAAGCTCATAAGGAAATTATTAATTTTCTTAACATCTGCAAAAAATAAACTTTACAATTAATTAAAACCTATTTATATGGTAATTTACTTGGTATTCATCCAACCGTCATGTTTATAGTTGTTTCGACTGGTAATTGTGATAAATGTGTTGGAGCCATACATCAAGCTAGACAAATACTAGACAATTTTTGTAATCCATATAGTTTCATAGTAAGGCATTGTTTTCAAGGATTTTCATTATAATCACTTTATCAGCTACATATGTAATTTTCCTTCATATTCACATTAAACTAGAGAAAGAGCTGCATGGTTATTTAAAAAATACTTTGCTTTCAAAGGTGGCAGATTGTGATTCATGGATCGATTGATGGCTACAGTAGGCTTGTGGTTTTCCTTGTTACATCTAACAACAATCGCAGCAGTACAGTCCTTCAACATTTTAGCACAGCAGTCACCCAGTATGGTGTGCCATCACAAGTGCGTTGTGATTAGGGTGGAGATAACGTTGATGTGTGTCTCTTCATGAATGTCTTCCATGGAATGGGCCAGGATTTTTTCAGAGGTCAGAGTACACACAATCAAAGGATAAAGAGGTTTTGGGGTGAACTTTGGTCTGGCATGATCAATGTGTACCATAGCCTCTTTACATTCCTGGAGTCTGAGAAGATCCTTGATCCTGCCAATGAACTGTACATGTGGACTTTGCAATATGTGTATCTCCAGAGAATAAACAGGGATCTCAAAATTTTTCGCCGTCGTTGGAATAATCATGGCCTGCGCACTGAGTGATTTAGTACTCCAGTACAGCTGTTTGTCTGAGCATGCCTGCGGTTGCAGGACAGGCCCCTTAAGAGCCATTCAGGATGTATTTGAAGGACCTGTCAATGCCCCACAACTTCAGGGTGATGTTCTACCACAGGGGCCAGAACTAGCAATGGCACAAGAAATGGACACACCATTACCACAATTACCACAATTGAGTACCACAATGCCGGTCCTCTATGGAGAGAGAGGACATTAATGTCCCTGAAAGTCTGTTCAGTATAAATGAAGGTGATGTTCATCAACTCCAACGCTTGGTGGATCCTCTGGGTATCCTCCAGGGATGGCATGGGTGATGACCTTCTTCAAATGACAATTATGTTCCTGCAGTCTGCGGTTCATCCATAGACTGTTAATATTGTAGCTGTGTGACAAATGTTTTTTTTAACAGTAATTGTAAGTTCTATGTATTGGTCGACTTCATTGTAAGCTACTTGGCCATTTTTGACAGTACAGGTACATAGGTTTAGCTTGTGTTTGTGTGATGTTGACTGCATTACACATTAGCCTATTTGTAAATGTGTCCCTGAATGTGGAAGAGAAAGAACATGTCAGATCAGAGGTACAGATCACGTCTCATAAGTTTACGATCACAGATAAATGCTAACTTTGATAGGTTAATAGGACAAGCATGTCTGGCAAACGAGGACCAAGAAGGCAGTCTTATTGAAAGGTATTTAATTGGGGCTACTGTAAAACAATGTGTAGTCATAAGAATACTTGCAAGAGTGTTAATTTATCTTATGTATAACCCAGTCATAAATGACTGGAACGAGAAACGCTCCGGCAGTGGGCGTGTACGTTCGTTATCTGGCTCTGCTGCACAAATTTTCCCCCGGCCATTATTTGTCCATGTTGACCATGCCCTCGGCCACTATAAAAGGCCTGGCATTTATTTGACTACCGGTTTTTATTTGAGGAATTACGGTATGACCGTTACGCATTCAACCCCTGTTAATGAATCACTGTCTTTTTAAGTGAAACAATAATGTATGTAAGAAAAATACCGATTGTAAGAGCCATTTTGGTCTTATGTACAAGTACGTCCAGTAGGGGTCACTCTTGCTTAATTGTTCACAATATATAGGTGGGAACCTTCCTTCAGGTAGCAGGTGTTGCTGGAGGGAAGGTTCACACCGTTTTTGACCGCTACGCTAGGTTGTTTGTACCATGCTATGCAAGTCATTGTAAAGGTGAAGGACTGGTGGATTTACTGACTGTTCATTTGGATTCTTGCCTATATGGAAATGAAGACCAGTAATGGTAAAATAAATCTACAACAATGAGCAATATTAACATCTTGTGTGGACATTCCATTTAATAGTAACCCAAGCATGCGCGTCCATTACAAGCACCATCCAGCATCCCTCAGCAGCTTAAAGTATTAGACTTGGCTGCTTACACCAATATTTGAATCTTGACTGTCATGTTCACTTTGTGTGGTGTCTGAAGTGGTCCTGTCCCCTTGCATTATATGGATGTGACAAGTGGGGCAGGGCCAAGAGCCGTGGGAACGGAGCGAGGCCAGTGGAATGATTGGAAATGAATGACACCGTCGACACTCACCGGTCTCAAATCCCACGGAGGGGATGGAAGGATACAAAAGACTAGCGATGACAGCGAAGGACGACAGAGGAACAGGCAGGGCTGGCGCTAGCCATTTGGGTGCCCTAAGCACAAATGCTTGGCGGTGCCCCCCTCCCCTCCCCAACCAACCACCCACCCACCCACCAACCAAAATCATGCATGTCATTACAAAATCAATGCATGTCATTAAATGCAAATCATTTGACTGTTACAAATTGTGCTTTCTTAATATTTGTCAGAGTTTGGCAGTTGTTTTGCAACAGCAGCAACAGTGTTTTTGTTTTGCAGAACATACCTCTTGTCACTGCTATTTTGAACCCCGAGTCTAAGATTAGAGCTATTGCTTTGTTTAGCAAATGTCAGAGTAGTGCATTGCATCGTTTTCATCAGCACCTGAACATAAGCTCAGGATGCAAAATCAGCTATCAGCAGTGTTGGGAACGTTACTTTAAAAAAGTAATTAGTTATAGTTACTCACTACTTGTTCCAAAAAGTTAGTAACTGAGTTTATTAAATCAATGCATAGTAATGCACCGCATTTAACGTTCAGTAACGTTAACGGCGTTGTAACAACGGGAAAAGTAATTAGTTAGATTACCGCGTTACTGAAAAAATAACTGCGTTACGTAACGCCGTTCTTTTAAAATTAACATTTTTATTTAAAACATTGTCTTACCGGCAAGCGACACGCGAGCATCATCCCGCTGTCTCTTCTTTTTTCTTTTTTTCCGCCCCCGATTCTTTGTGCCAAATTTGACATTGATTGAGGCATTATCGAACAGACCACTGGGAGGTGGGGAAGGGGGGGCACCAGAGGGAGACTGGCACAGATATTCACCTTTTTCTCGACTAATTTGGTCTAGGCCTATATTACTTTTGTATTGCTTTTGTATATTAACATGCTTTTAGAAATATTTTATTTGGTATTTATACTAGTAGCCTATTGTGATGATTTTTTCACGACCCAGATTTTTTGGTGCCCCCCCAAGCACTTGGTGCCCTACACGTAGTGCGTGATGTGCGTGTGCGGAGCGCCGGCCCTGGGAACAGGCCTGGATTTTAGTTGTGTTTTGATTTTGTTTGTGCGCGGCAATCGTCCGTGAGGGGCTGCCACGCTATTTTGTTTTTATTTTATTATTAAACTTGATTTGATTATCCGCCGGTTCCCGCCTCCTTCTTCCCACAAAAGAACAGCAATACGATAGACAAAAAATCTTTGCTTGTGTTAATGTGAAGAAAGAAAGTGATAAACATCTCGGATGACAGAGGTTCAGTAAATGGTGAGAGAATTTTCATTTTTGGGTGAACTATCCCTTTGAAGAGCAAGATGCCATGGAGAGGCTAGAAATATAATCCAGACCGTAGTGAATGGGTGACCCCTGTTGGTGAGTTAACGGAATTTCATAGACCAGATTTGTGACAGATTGAACCAAATCATTTAAATGGTTGATTCATTCAGGAACGAAACACCATCATGTTGCTCAGAGATGCAAAATATTAATGTGGCTGTGTCTGGATTTTTTTTTTTTGAAGTAGCGTGAAAACAGGAAATGTGGTGTCTAAAACATAAGTCTCTTAATTAACTTCTTGTTTATTGAACTGTTGCATAAGACGGTAACACTTTACAATAAAGTTCTGTTATAAGTTATTCATAAATTATTAGTTGAGGATTTAATGATGAACTAATAATTTACAAAACATATACTATACATATACTACAACTGTTCTTTCATAAATGATTAATAAGTAATAAGTTAACGTTTTAGTAATGTTTTATTAATTCAATTATAAGTCACTTATGAGTTATTGGTTAATGATGAATTAATCATTTACAAAACATTACTATATGTTCATAAATGATTAATGAGCTGTATGCTAACGATTTACAAATGTGTTGTAAGTTATCTTAAAAAAGGTTGAAATCATGAAATAAATCAAACTGATCTTTAGTAGATGGTTTATAAGTTATTAGTTGATAACATTATTTATCACTTATAAATAACTGAAGTATTAATGTCATCTCAATAAACAATTGTTAATCATGAACAAAACATTAGTAAATTATCAGTATATGATTTATTGGCGAATAATTTGTTAGCTGGTCTGTGTTCAAAAGCACAAGCATGCAGGTATGCTAGGGCACTATTTTTTTTAAAGAGTAACTCATTTGTTTTGAAGTGGATAAACATTTATAAATGCCTTAGTCAGGTGATTCCAGTGAGTATTGTTAAATCTGACTGGTGAGGTTATAGACAGCTGTCTTCCCTGACACACATGGAGTCTTTAACTTTGTGCACCTGATGTGAACTTTCTTTGGAAAGTAAAACCGGTTAAGAGGTTCACTTCATCACTAGATCCGAATGTAGCAGGACACAAAGGGTTGTCAGAATAGATGGAGCGACTATGCCACCCTGGCACGGTGCCAGAGATAAAACCTTGCCCGTAGGCAACACAGGTTCATGTGCAATAAATTGGCAGAAGACGTGGGTAAAACAATTATGAAATTTTATTAAAAATAAAATTTAATCCAACAAATCAAGTCACAAAAAAAAAAGAAAAGAAAAGAATAAATAGCTCAATGAATGTGATATGGGTGGCCAATACCCTCAACAAAACTGTATGAAGGGGATGCAGGAGCCGAGGCGTAACAGCTGGGAATAAGGGCACTAATAGGCCTCCACAGCACCGCACACTTTCGTTACACCTGTGTGGAAACACTCACATACACACACACACACACACACACTCCACACTGCACTCGTGAAGTAGCACCACCACCGGCACTCAGCTCCTGTAACAACAAGATGGTATGTTACAATTGAGGGTAGACAAAACACTGATATAAATCGCAAACGATGCGTAGAGCAAATAAATATTGGGGCACCTTTAGCTCTTAGCTATCACATAAAACAACTAAAGCAAAAACAGGAGGAAAGTAAACACTCTTGTATACACAAAATAACTCGAAATACAATAAAGAGTGTTAAAGAAAATACCAAAACAATAAATCTGTCAAAAGAAAACATTAAACAAAACAAAGAAAATAAACAACCATTTTACAAACATTACTCAAATGACAAGAGAACAAAACACAAGGGAACGCAACAATAATATTAAAGGACCGACAAAGCAACGCCTCTGGACGATACTTCCCACAAAGCCCCCACAGTAAGAAGTTAAAATAGCCCGCAGACGCAACAAGTCTACCGCCTGAGTCAGATGTCCAGAACGTAATACTGTGAGCTTATTCTGTCGATCTGGACAGTCATGGTAAGCATATTGTTATATTTATATTTTTTCAAGGGTCCAACCCATGTTGGAAAATATGTTAAAGGGTTGGTCAACCTGCTAATTTTCTTAGGCTTGATTGTGTTTATAAGGGTGCACTGAAACATGTTCATTCTTCGTTTCAAAAACAAATAAATAAATAAAAAACACATTATTGTTCACATATTTTACCTTTTTTCTACACAGCTGTTTCCCTTCTCCTAAATCAGTCTGTTGAAGCATTTAGCTAGCTGGCTAGTGGAGCTAAACAGGACTGCCCTTTGTTTACATCTTTGCAACAACATAAAATTAACATTAGAAGTTATTAATGAAAAACACATCAACAAAGAATAAGAAATACAGGTTGTGGACTATAAACAACAGCTACTCTTAAAGTGGGAACTGCTCCATCTCTCAGGACAAGTTCTTGGTTGAATCCAGTGTTCTAACAAATAATGCATAGCTATCAGATCATGCTACCAACATTGTATTTTTTAATATTGTAAGGTTAGGTTTAGGGCCTGGGTAGATGTAGGCATTAATAAAGCCTCAAACCACATTAATATCCTGTTGGACACTCAAACTGATAGGTAGCATTTTTCACTCTCGAGAGGAAACAGTCCTTCGTAAAATGTGCAGCACAGAGAGTAGGGATGGGTGATACCACATTTTTTCCATGCGATACGATACCGATAATTTTTTGTTACAATTTGCCAATAAATCATATACTGATCATTTACTTATGGTTTGTTCATAATTTGTTCATGATTAACAATTGTTTATTGAGATAATTATACAAAACGATTTTGACATAAATACTTCAGTTATTTATAAGTGATAAATAATGTTATCAACTAATAACTTATAAACCATCTAATAAAGATCAGTTTAATTTATTTCATGATTTCAACTTTTTTTAAGATAACTTACAACACATTTGTAAATCGTTAGCATACCACTCATTAATCATTTATGAACATATAGTAATGTTTTGTAAATGATTTGTTCATCATTAACCAATAATTTATAAGTGACTTATAACTGAATTAATAAAACATTACTAAAATGTTAACTTATTACTTATTAATCATTTATAAATGTATAGTCATGTTTCATCATTAACTAATAATTTATAAATAACTTTATTTACGTTATTATAAATTGTTACCTGCATTCTTCGTGTGATATTGATTAACTATATGAAATTATATAAAGCTATACATTTCTGCCCCCATATCTTGAATTTTGTGATCATTCTAAGCGTATTTTAATCAGATTTTAATAGACTGAATCATGCAGTGAAAGAACACACTGTAAATGCGCATTAGTTTAGACTTGACATCATGTAATGTGTTTATGCACTCTGTAGATGTGTTTTGTATGTTTTTTTTGCAATATACTCGAGAACGTAAAAAAAAAATTACAATATCATCACAGATTATATATATAACACACCCCTAATTGAAATAATGATACATTTGACCTGGTAGTTAATTTACTAATGTTTTTGTAAACCCCACCTCAAGCACACATCTATTCTCAGTCCAACCAAGGTTCAGATAGGTCCAGAAGCAAATCTCTCATTCTCCCACCCATTAATAGATTTTTGTGACTGTATATAGATCTCATCTGTACTTCTTTGATGATTACCAAAACTGTGTTGTCTTGTTTCCACAAGGCCTGAATGGAAGGACGCAGTCACCTGTGTCCTGAACCTTCAGATGGCTTCAGAATCCAGCTCAAATACCGTGATCGTTCCATGAAGTCGAGGCAGTTCCTACCAACACAGTCATTGCAGGTGTTTCCTACTCTACTCTCATCTTGAGATTAACAAGCATGTTATTTCTTAGTTGGTTAAAATTTACCAAAAATGTTGTTTGCTAAGATCTCTTGATATTTAATTTAAGTTGAGCTATTGTCCAGTACAGTGCAGTACACCTTGCACATTATTTGTTCAGTGGTTGGAAGGAGAGGAGGTGGAAGTATGTTATTTATTTCAGTGTTGTTTCCTTGTGCTGAAAAAACAGTCTTTTTTTGTTTGTGTGGGGTGCTAATAGTCAGTTATGTGTGACAGTAGCTTACAAAACAAAGGTAATAGTGGACCTTTATGACTTTTTTGATGTCACAATTTACCTTCACTTGATTCAGACTGTTCATAGAAAATTACTGAAATAATTCACTGTCTGAAATATATACAGCAAATCCATTTCAACTCTCCAAATCCTGAATCCAACATTGATGAATGGTCAAAGGAGGACCTCATTGGCCAAATAGACTCATCAGTAAACAACAAGTAAACACCCACTCTCTACTTATTTCATTTTCTTCTTGTGGTTCCTCACAAACTTAGACTGTGTGTCCACCAAAGCGTTTTTAGCCAACTGAAAATGCCAGGTGCTCTGATGAAAATTCCTAGCTGTGAGCGCTTGAGAGTGCTTCTGTGGCGCAGCGTTTTGTTTGATACGGAATATCCACTGAAGTGTACTTACCTGTAGTATCTGATTCTGCATATATTTTAATTCTGAATATAAAATGTAATTACTTGCTCTGGCCCTTGTTTAAAATTATTTTGTTCCATTGTTGTACTACTTCTTGTGGTCTGTTGCTGACCAAGCAGGTTGTAAAGATTGATTGTGTGGCATTAGTCCCAGAGTTGTGTTTATGGATCTTGGCAAGAACTCAGAAAGGGGCAATGGATGATGGTGGGCCATCAAGGGATTTTTTTCATTTCCTAATGAAGGATATACAGAACAGGTACCTCTTTGAGGGGCCAGATCATTTAAAATTACTGGCCCTGGATAGTCATGGTAAGCATAATGTTATATTTATATTTTTTCAAGGGTCCAACCCATGTTGGAAAATATGTTAAAGGGTTGCTCAACCTGCTAATTTTCTTAGGCTTGATTGTGTTTGTAAGGGTGCACTGTAACGTTCATTCTTCGTTTCAAAAACAAAAAAAAAAAACACATTATTGTTAACATATTTTACCTTTATTCTACACAGCTGTTTCC
Organism: Carassius gibelio; assembly: GCF_023724105.1. Lineage (NCBI taxonomy): Eukaryota > Metazoa > Chordata > Actinopteri > Cypriniformes > Cyprinidae > Carassius > Carassius gibelio. The sequence continues at coordinate 29,225,118 of NC_068417.1, forward strand.
CTTTTCCTAAATCAGTCTGTTGAAGCATTTAGCTAGCTGGCTAGTGGAGCTAAACAGCACTGCCCTTTGTTTACATCTTTGCAACAACATAAAATTAACATTAGAAGTTATTAATGAAAAACACATCAACAAAGAATAGGAAATACAGGTTGTGGACTAACAAATAATGCATAGCTATCAGATCATGCTACCAACATTGTATTTTTAATTTTGTAAGGTTAGGTTTAGGGTTGGGGTAGATGTAGGCATTAATAAAGCCTCAAACCACATTAATATCCTGTTGGACACTCAAACTGATAGGTAGCATTTTTCACTCTCGAGAGGAAACAGTCCTTCGTAAAATGTGCAGCACAGAGAGTAGGGATGGGCGATACCACATTTTTTCCATGTGATACGATACCAATACTTCTAGAGCTATATTTGGATAATTTTCAGGAACAGAGGTAAACTTAAATTTTAGCCATTGTTCCCTAAGTACAGCGTCCCTAGAAAGGCAGAGCAAAGAGACCCTGCAATAATTCTTTGCACCACGACTGTTCAGTCTGGTTGTGGGCGAGGCTACAGAAGATGTGGACCTGACAGAAATTGTTGATGAGGTGTTCAGGAGCCAGCTGCAGAAGGCACATTTATTTGTTAATGCTGATGCCAAGTCGTGGATAATACAGTGCCAAACAGGAGCGTAGATTAAGCTGGGGACGCAGGGAAGTGTCCCCCACTTTTATCATGTATATTCATCCCCCTCACTTTTTCAGTCAAATGTGTTCGCATGGAGGTTTTCAAGAGCTGGTAGGTGTAAATAAATATAGATTCAAACAAACTCAAAGAGACAGGATTGTCTGCATACGAGTGTGTTTTTCAAGTCATCTCCAGGTAGCCTAATAAATAAAGTAGCCTATATGAACAATGCAGTGCTGATTTACATAGGCCTAGCATTTATTACAGTATAAATGACATCTCTTTAACGTCACATTTGATCAATTTAAAGCATCCTTTCTAAATAAGTCACAAAAAATTACTAGCTATACTAGCTAATACTAGCTTTTGAATGGTACAGTATATAATATTATAAAAGCTTTAAATTTCAGATAAATTCTGATCTTTGGATCTTTCTATTCCTCATAGAATCCTGAAAAATGTACTCCGCTCTTTTAAATATTGATAATAATACTAAAGGTTTCTTGAACAGTAAATCATCATATTATAAAGATTTCTGGAGGATGTGACACTGAAGACTGGAGGAATGATGCTGAAAATTCAGCAATGTGTCAAAGAAATAAATTACATTTTAAAAGACATACAAATAGAAAGTAGTTATTTTAAATAGTAAAACCATTTCACAACATTACTGCTTGTGCTGTACTTTGGATCAAATAAATGCAGGTCTGGTGAGCAGAAGAGACTTTATAAAACATTAAAATATTACTGTTCAAAATCTGTTGACTGGTAAGGTTATCATTCCTGTCCCCCTGACTTCTGAAATGATGGCTATGTCCCTGTTCCAGTTGATATGTTACTAAGAATAAACTATTTTTTAGATCGAAGATGCCCATTGAGGAGACCAGGAAGGCTTTAGAAGAGGCTTCAAACAGCCTTTCTCTCCTTGGGTCTTTAAACATTCAGTGTCGGGGAGAAAAGTCGTCCAGTGTGCAGTGAAGTTCTACCTGGAGGGGCGACTTAATGCTGCAATGGAACAGTTGAGTCAAGAATTTCATATTTGGGACACATTTTGTCATCAAGATGACTGCTCATAAAAGTAACAATTTAATTGATTTAAGAAGAAAAAAAATGCAAAAACATGAACAAATTATTTTACAGTGTGTGTGTGTGATGCTTTGAATGTTGTGTGTGTGTTTTGTGTGTAGAATCTTGAGAAATATAGCCATAGTTTATCACAACAAACAAACCAAAATCAGATATATGACTTTTACAGACTGATTATGAGTTAATGATTTTATTAACATTACTGTAAAATGCTTAAAGACTAATGTAGCTACTTTTTTTACCCACAACATTTGGAAATGTAAAAAAAAAAAAAAAAGCACAGGTTATATGAACTTAAGTTTAATGACATTTGGTAGCATTCAAAAGTACATTAACAAATAATCTTTTAATGATTGTGTAATTTCTGTTCAAAATAATTTGTAGATTTGAAAGTTTAATGACATTTGTAAGCATTAATTAAAGATCCGTTCAGCATTATATGTTTGTTAATGATTTATTAATGAAGCTCTAAATCTGGGTTCCTCAAATCCAATGCAGGAAGGGCCAATGCACTGCAGAGTTTAGCTCCAACCGTGATCAAACTCACCTACCTGTGATTTTCTTCTGATCCTGAAGACATTAATTAGCATGCTCAAGTGTGTTGGATTAGTGTAATAATAAAACCTTCGTAATCATCGGGAAGAAGGAGGCGGGAACCGGCGGACAATCAAATGAAACTTTAATAATCACAAATAAACACAAAACAGCGCATCAGCCCCTCACGGATGACTGATGCGCACAAATAAAAAGCAAACACAACTAAAAGCCCAGGCCTGGTCCTCTCTCGTCCTTCACTGTCGTCGCTCCAGTTTTCTATCCTTCCATCTCCTCTGTGGGACTCCTGCTGGAAGTAGCCATCGGAGGATGGGTACATGGTGGTCATAAAGGGATGGACATGGTCAGAAGCAATGCTCAGGTGGGCTGTGGCATTTAAACTATGCCCAATTGGCACTAAGGGGCCTAAAGTGTGCCAAGAAAACATCCCCCACACCATTATACCACCACCAGCAGCCTGCACAGTGGTAACAAGGCATGATGGATCCATGTTCTCATTCTGTTTACACCAAATTCGGACTCTACCATCTGAATGTCTCAACAGAAATCGAGACTCATCAGACCAGGCAACATTTTTCCAGTCTTCAACGGTCCAATTTTGGTGAGCTCGGTTGTAGCCTCTTTTTCCTATTTGTAGTGGAGATGTAGTGGTACCAGTGGGGTCTTCTGCTGTTGTAGCCCATCCCCTCAAGGTTGTGCGTGTTGTGGCTTCACAAATGCTTTGCTGCATACCTCGGTTGTAACGAGTGGTTATTTCAGTCAAAGTTGCTCTTCTATCAGCTTGAATCAGTCGGTCCATTCTCCTCTGACCTCTAGCATCAACAAGGAATTTTCGCCTACAGGACTGCCGCATACTGGATGTTTTTCCCTTTTCACACCATTCTTTGTAAACCCTAGAAATGGTTGTGCGTGAAAATCCCAGTAACTGAGATTGTGAAATGCCACGCTCAAAATTGCTTAAATCACCTTTCTTTCCCATTCTGACATTCAGTTTGGAGTTCAGGAGATTGTCTTGACCAGGACCACAACCCTAAATGCACTGAAGCAACTGCCATATGATTGGTTGATAAGATAATTGCATTAACGAGAAACTGAACAGGTGTTTCTAATAATCCTTTAGGTAAGCGTATATGCCAATAAACATGCAACATATTGGATGTTTATACTTTGGCTACATTGTGTATGATTGTGTTACCTTGAGCATTGGTTGAGACATCGATGATCGCTGATAAAATAAAGAGAAACATCTCCCAATATTTCATTTTAAGCTGTAAAACATATCAAATGGCTTAGTTCAGTTTAATAAAAGCTAATAAAACTGTATACACAGCATTGACTGAATAATAATATAACAAATATTTAAACTTTAAAGCCTGATTCACTTTCCTTATTTAACACAAATCAATGCAAAGATGTCTTTAGTGTTAAACATGAATGTGTCATGCTGTCTAGTCTCTGTTTCCCTGGGTGTCCACTAGTGGGCTCACTTCCCCTAAGGCACTTCACCGTAGGCACTATAATTCCTTTCTAGTCTGGTCCTGTCTTAACAGTAATTGCACTCCTGTTAATTGCACCAGGTGCAGGAACTCTATTGTCATTAGCCTCCCCATTTATTCCAGTCTTTTCCTGTTGTTTGTATGGAGTCCTTACCCTTCGTGTTATCAGCCTTCTCGTCATCCGAGATTCCCCTTCATCTTCTCATCTCCCGAGATTGACCCTAACCTCTCGTCTTCCAAGTTCCCTTTCCTGTTCCCTCCTTGTTTATTTGTTTGTTTAATTGTGGACTGTCTATGTGGCTTTGACCTCTGCTTGTTCGACCAAGAATTGGATTAGCCTTTATTTAATAAATACTTGCGATAGGATCTACTATCTCCTGTGTCTCTCTGGTACACGAATCGTCACAGAAGGACTCCATCCAAAAAGAGATCCAGCAGTATGTCTATTCATATTTCCAGCCCAGTCACCGAGCGGGTGAGGAATGGTTTTGAGTGTACTTGCCTGGTCGTGTTTCATGCGACCAGGGGAGGTCGCTCAGGAGTGAGTGGTCGAGAAGAGGTCCGGCATCACTCTCCAATATGGCCCCCCGTCGACCCTGAGACCTTCCAGAGTCGAGTCAGATTCCAGTTGATCCTCCTTAATCAAGTCAAATTCCTGTTGACCTTCCAGAGTTGAGTCAGGTGTCCGTTGACTATCCAGAGTTAGTCAGGTGCCCGTTGACTATCCAGAGTTGAGTCAGGTTCCGGTTGACCCTCCAAATTCGAGTCAGGTGCTCGTGGACCTTCCGAAGTCGAGTCAGGTGCTCATGGACCCTCCAGAGTCGAGTCACGTGATGTCCTTCTTAAACTTGTTTTTGTGTTGATTTTTTGTTGTTCTTCTGTCTGTGTCTTTCTTTCTGTTTCCTCCTATGGACCTGGCCCTCTGTCCCTCCCCCTGATCCTCCACCGGTCCACCTCCCTCCTGGGTTTCTTGTCTGTGTCTTTCGTTCTGTTTCTCTCTAAGGACCTGGCCCTCCATCCCTTCCCCTTATCCTCCGCCGGTCCACCACCCTTCAGGATTCATTGTTTTGTGTTGCACTTCTCTTGTCTCTGTTTCCCCATTTAACCTGGTCGTCTTGTCTCCGTTTCCCCATTCTACCTGGTCCTCTTGTCTCTGTTTTACCGTTTTATCTGGCTCTCCGTCCCTCCCCCTGATCCTCCACCACTCCACCTCCCTCCTGGTCTCTTTGAGTCTTTGGTTTTCCCTTGGGTTCGGGTGGAGCATCTGGCAGCTGCTCCGTGGAGGAGGGGGTAATGTCACACTGTCTAGTCTCTATTTCCCTGGGTGTCCACTAGTGGGCTCACTACCCCTTAGGCACTTCACGGTAGGCACTAGAATTCCTCTAGTCTGGTCCTGTCTTCACAGTAATTGCACTCCTGTTAATTTCACCAGGTGCAGGAACTCTATTGTCATTAGCCTCCCTATATATTCCAGTCTTTTCCTGTTGTTTGTATGGAGTCCTTACCCTTCATGTTATCAGCCTTCTCGTCATCTGAGATTCCCCTTCATCTTCTCGTCTCCCGAGATTGACCCTAACCTCTCATCTTCCAAGTTCCCTTTCCTGTTCCCTCCTTGTTTATTTGTTTGTTTAGTTTTGGACTGTCTTTTTGGCTTTGACCTCTGCTTGTTCGACCAAGAATTGGATTAGCCTTTATTTAATTAATACTTGCGATTGGATCTACTATCTCCTGTGTCTCTCTGGTACACGAATCGTCACAGAATGAGTACTGATGAAAAACTCTAATTACCTGTTTTCCAAAAGAATTATTCACAAACTTTTAAGAGCAAATTGATATGAATATGAATCCGTGAATCTGTGAAATGTAGATAAAAAGCAACCGTCCCCTTCCCTCTGCTTTATCAAACAAAACTCAATGCCCCCAAAATGTGATGGAACAGGCACATGCAGAGGGCCCACATGATGACCTTTCACCCGATGATGACGACCTCATCTGACCGGGACGATTCATCACACCGCACGCGCATTTTTTAATTGCCAGAGGATATTTTTAACACCGCGGCAGCTGGTAAATGGTCTTTCATTCTCAGCGAAGTGATTTTGATGTTTATTTACTTATTATTATTTTACAAGAACGATGTGATGTGAGAACATGCCGATATGTTGTTTATATTACTATGTGTAGCCTGTAGTTTAGAAGTAACGCTAGTGTGCTGTTTGAGGGAGAAAAGTTTAACAGGCATCAAAGGGTTTGGTCTTTTTTATGCTATTTGACTAAACTATTATGTGGCGAGTGGGGCGGGGCCGAGAGGCGTGGGAACGAGGAGTGAGGCCAGGTGTAGTGATTGGAGATGAGCTACACCTGCGCCCCACCGCCGGTCTTGAGTCCCACGTAGGAGATGGAAGGATATAAAACTGGAGTGACGACCGTGAAGGACGAGAGAGGACCAGGCCTGGGACATTAGTTTATGTTTTGGTTTTTATTTATGCGCACCAGTCGTCCGTGAGGGGCTGGTGCGCCGTTTTGTATTTATTTTGAATATTAAAATTATGATTTGATTGTGCGCTGGTTCCCGCCTCCTTCTTCCCGATGAATATGGAGATTTGTATCGTTACATATTATTACAGTATTTATTTATTTTTTAAAAGGTGGAGTGCCTTAAATTATCTCAACACTAGTATGGCTTATTTTGATTTTCTCATTCTCTGAATTATCATTATAAATATAATTATATTTTAAATGTGACACAAATATATATATTTTTTCTACAACAGCAACAGTGTTTACAAAAAGCAAGACCACTTCAGCCTGTAAACTCAATAATATATCTCTGGAAATAAATGTAAAAATATCAGTGTCAATAAAAAAATGAATAATATACCTGACATCAAAGTGCAGTGTGAAGGAGATGTGACCCTATTAGATTTCAGGAAAAGGTATGGAATGTCCTCATGTTTGTGTGTGTGTGTTCTGCAGTGCAAAGATGCCTCGCAAAGAGAGAATGAAAAAGAAGGAGCTGCTTGAGGCAGCAAAAGGCAGTGGATCCCTATCCAGCTGGTTTAGGAAGAGCACAACAGGTCAGATATGAGAGAAGTGACACATGTCTGACACAAAGTAACTCCAGTTTATCTTGCTCCAAATTAAAGGTCACTTATGCTTTAAAAAAAAAAATAGAAGTCTGGCTTTAATGATAATAACTGAGTCATTTTATATAATTATTGTGATTTGTATTATTATTTGTCTATTACACATAAGCAATTTTAGTTTAACAGTTATTATAAATTATTTAAAATAAATATTAATGTATACAGATCATGTAATATAAATAATCTGTAGTATCAAAAGATTGAACTATTTTAAAAATTACAAATCTGACCTTACATGTTCAAGTCTCTATCACTATATATTTTCAAATGTATAAACTAAGCTAACAAGTTCCACTTGTGACTACTCTGATGGAGCAAGATCATTTTTTTATTGGCCCTCCTTCATTTTTCATATGATATTTAAATTTGTCATATTCTTCAATCTCTTAACCTTTAGCAAAACCTTTAACCTTTAGTTTTGAATCTCGCTGCCCTTATGAAACAAAAATATATTGCAGTATATTGGAAAATATCATGTAATATATTAGGCATATATTATTATATATATTTATTTTTTCCAATATATTGCAATATATTGAAAGCTGCAATTATTTGTATATTTTGCAATATATTATATAATATATGTATCATCAATATATTATAAAATGTATTCAAATATATAAAATATTAGAAAATAGAAAGGGAAAATAATATATTACAATATATAACAATATATTTTAAGAAATATATTGGTAAATACATTTTCCTTTCGTAAGGGTGGGTCTCTCGCGAGAAGTAAATCAAACTTGCTTTGTGTTGCAAGGCTCATGATTGGCTGTTCGCCAGTGATGTCACACATTCATGTGAACGCACTCCACAAACTCAGGATCAAAGCCTGAATTGACAAAGAAAGTTGACGAACAGCATCATGGTACCAACAAAGCCAGATTGGAGAGGTTTGGTTTTGTCAACTCAAAACTAATCCTGTAACTCTGAATTTGTTCAGCTACCATCATGGTACAGGCCCCAGTTGTTTTCTTTTGTATCAATATTTAAGGTAGACTTATTGATTAGATGCAAGAGTAGTAGGGATGGATAAAATAATAGATTAATGCTGAAATAGTAAATTGTGCCTTGTTCCTAAATGGACAGGGAGTAGAAAGAAATAGATCAGATGAGTAGATGGAGATAAAGGAAGAAAAAGAGGGAAATTTGAGGCACAAGCGACAGAAAGAGAGGAGGGAACATCAAGCATGGAGAAAGAGGCTGGAGAGAAAGAGGGAAATGTAGAGGCACGAGCGACAGAAAGAGAGCAGGGAACATCAAGCATGGAGAAAGAGGCTGCTGAGAAAGAGGGAAATGTAGAGGCATGAGCGACAGAAAGAGAGCAGGGAACAGCAAGCATGGAGAAAGAGGCTGGTAAGAAAGAGGGAAATGTAGAGGCATGAACGACAGAAAGAGAGCATGGAACAGCAAGTCAGGAGAAGGAGACAAATGCCAGAGGGAGGCTATTTTCAAACCTTTTTGGACTACAACACCCAACTGATCTTGCCCACATTCTACAATTCAACAAATTACGATGAGGCCTTTATCCAAATTTGTGATAATATTGGACCCTGCCAACCAGTACTGTCATTTCCAAAGAATGTAGAGGGATGGTCATTTCAGAAGAAATGGTATGAGAACAACCCATGGCTAGAATATTCTCCTAGCACTGATGCCATGTTATGCTTAAGCTGCCATCTTTTTTTAAATGATGAAAAATACAAGTGTCACACTAACTGGAAAACTGTAGGATTAAATCGCTGGAGGAAGGCTTTAGAAAATATTAAAGAGCACTGTGCCCTCAGAGGCTCACATGTGTGGTATGGTGAGGTGGAACTCGTTCAAGAAAAAATTACTGGAGGCAGCATTTGAAGTGGGTGACCTTGAGTTGCAAGCTGCAAAAGACAAAGAGTGTGAGAGGACCAGAGAAGTGTTGTCTCGTCTGATTGCCATTACTCTTTTCCTGGCAAGACAGGGCATGTCTTTCGGGGGAGATGATGAGACTTCATCAAGCCAAAATCTAGGGAATGTCTTGTTAGTGGAGTTAGTGGAGTTGTTCTGCAACTATGACAGTGTTATTAAATTACACCTTGATGCTATAAAAGAAAATCACCGAACCCATAAAACAACTCGCGCCATGCTCCTCTCGAACAGAACCCAGAATGACTTGATCAAAGCTTTGGCCATATCTGTAAAATGTGTCATCAGAGAAGAAATTCAAGAGAGCAGAATCTTTTCGATACTTCTGGATGAAACGACAGATGTTTCCCACACTGAACAGGTTTCGTTTGTAGTGAGATATGTACAAAACATGAAAATAAAGGAGCGATTCATTCAGGTATGCAATGTGCATTCAACAAGCAGAGATTCTCTTGAAAACCTTGTGATAGCTCTACTGGAAGAAAAGGACCTGAAAATAGAAGACATCCTGGGTCAAGGTTATGATGGGGCTGTGAACATGAGTGGGCACTATAAGGGACTGCAGTCCAGAATCTTAAAGCAAAATCCAAAGGCTTTGTATGTGCACTGTCAGACACACTGCCTTAATCTGGTATTGATAGAAAGTGCAAAGTCAAACATCTGTGTTGTCAACTTTTTCAATCTAGTTGAAAAACTTTACACGTTTATGGCCAACTCATCAAAACGGCACTCTGCATATATTGAAATGCAGAAGAGGAAGCACCCCGATCAGCATCCACTGGATCTGAAGAAACTGTCAGATACTCTGTGGGCCTGCAGAGAGAGTGCACTTAAAACTGTGGTGAAGGTCCTCTGATCTGTCATGCAGTTCCTTGAGGAAGTGACACAGCAAGATCCCCCAGACTCCTCAGATGATGATGCAATAATCCTTCTAAAAAGCATCAATTTTGAGTTCTTTTTGTGTCTGGAGATGACCTGTCCAATCTTCCAGGTGACTGCAGTTGCATCTGATGCATTGCAGCAGAAAGACATGGACCTGGCTGCAGCATACGGCATTGTTGATGGAGTTTTAAAGAGGCTTGCCTTCAGCAGAACAGAAGAAGAATTTGAGAACATTTATAAACGGGCCAGGAGGAAAGTGCCAGAGAAGTTCAAGTTTGCTGCCACAACTGTCCATGCTTTTCCAACTTTGCTGGAGTACTACCATGTTAAAGTGTATTACGTTTTTGTGGATACAATGATGCAAGAGCTTCAGAGATGCTTTAAAGGAGGAGACAATTCCAAATGGGAAATCTTGCATGCCTTCCATTGCCTGGCAGTCCCAGAGAACTGGGAAACAGCTAGCATTCCAACAGCAGCATTCCAGGCTGTGAAGAAACTGTGCCAGGTCTATAACATTGAAGATGAAGACAAATTGCAGACAGAATTGAAGGTCTTCCATACATCATACTCATGCCCACCACCAGTTATGTGTCATCTATTCTTTCAGTGGTCAAGGAAAACAATGCACATCTAGTTTTCCCCAACATGACTCAGCTGCTGAAGACATATGGCACACTTTCGGTGTCCACAGCAACCGTGGAACTTTCCTTCTCAAAACTGAAGCTGGTGAAAACCAAACTTTACAGCCTTTGCTAAGAGGAGAGTTTGTCTGACCTTCTTCTGTTGGCCATTGAGAAGGACATCCCAATAAATTACATGTCCAACAGGAAACTTCTGTTATAAGTGCCTACAACTACACCAGAATGAACACACACACACCTTTTTACTCACTCTTACCCCTGCCATGGCCACCATCATCCTATTCCCCAATTAATGTTTTTTTTTTTTTTTCTCAGATAATAAAACTATATAGTACTGTATGAAACATGGGTCACGTCTATTTTACTATGATGTTTTCTATAGTTTTTACTATAACAGCTGTTCTTAATTATTCTGTAGAACGGAGTAAAAAGCCATCAGGTTGGGACAACTTAAAATCATTTCCGTTTCTTATCCCAGAGTTATTATTAGATGGAAAGAAAATATGTTTTTAACTTTTAAACTTAAAATTGTCTTTTCTATTCTATTTCTTTTTCAAAACTGCATCACAGCATCTGCTTCCGTATCAATACATAATCATCCACATTAATACGCAAATCAGCAATAAATGCATCACAATATATTGCTGTATTGATATTTTGAGCAGCGCTATTTGAAGCCTTGTTCCATGTGCCCCTTTTATACTTTGAGCACCTGCCCCTCCAAAGGTCTCTGCACGGCCCTGTGATGCAATATAGGAAAATTCACCACATGGTGAAATGTTACCTATAATAGTTGATGTTGGCTGATCACCATAATAATTCAGGAATAGAATTTAAAGGAAAAACTGCTTTAAAGAGAGGCAATGAAAAAAAAAGGATAAAAAGTATAAAAGGAGAGCGTGTGCGGTCGCAAAAACTGTTTTTCGCCGAGGTGCCGAGACGGTGTGCCCCGGCCATACAGCGGTGGTACAGCAACTGTGGTGACGGAACATTACGTCTCCATTCCCTCCTTGAGGGAACGAGGGTTACATTCAGGGGCGGGTCTACATGGTGAAATTCGATTGGCCACCCATAGGTGCCCCCTATAAGATGTCTTGTGATTGGTTCATTTTATGGCCAATCAGTCTATAGACTCTACTGACATTCCCGATTCAAAGAAGTGCAGCGTTGTCAGAGAAACAACGCTCGTCGCGGACTTGGACTTGTACTTTATCAAGTGTGGGAAGTCAAAACACTAGTGATGGGAAGTTCGGATCATTATACCGACTCTGACTTTTGAGTCACGTTCAGCAAAATGAACAAATCTTTTTTCAAGTTATTTTGTTCATTTTAGTAAAATGTTACTTCCCCAACACATCTAGTACTTACGCAAACGTTGATCACACTACAAACAATACAAAACTAAAATTCTATAAAGATACAGAAAAGATTAATTAATTCTTTACCTGGGTCTTCAGTCTGTGATTAACTCACCTCTTGTCTGACAAGTCTTCGGGTTTAAATCATTCCTTAATCACGTGACAGATTCATGCGCTATTTCTGACATTTCTGTAACTGTGTTTTTGTTACCGTTTCTTCAGGATCTGTGGTGTGTTATTATTTTATAAATAGATAAAATCTTGTTATAAATAAAATATTGATTAATTTGTCTTTTTGACTGTCTATCAGTAAATAAACAGTAGGCTATATAATAATATAATAATCCGAGTATTTATAGCCTAGTTTAATTTTTAATCCAATTTTGAGTTTGCTGGTATAGTAATTGCTTTTCCTAGGCAGACTTGACAAATTGGTCTAATATATGTATAAGATGCTTGCTCAAAAAGGACATAATGACATAAATTAAAAGCAAATAACATTTTGAATCCTAAATAACACTGCAGTTCTATAGTCTAATCTGAAGGGTGAACTCAAAAGACATAAATCATACAACAAGGTCATTTTTGAAGATTAGAATCCACTGTAAAAAAAAAAAAAAAGATTTGTGATAACTAAATGGATCAAAAATGTGCTTTATTACTGGATTTGTTTACAAGTACCTTTATTCAAGTTAAAAAAATAATAAAAACCAATAGGATTTACGTAAAATACTGTAGAATTTAGCTTTTGTTTTCAGGTCACTGGCGGCCACCGCATTTGGAGGCAGTACCCCAGCATGCCCCCCCCCCCACTGAAAATACTCTACACAAGCCCCTGGTTACATATGTAACTGAGACATTCCCTTTCAGTCAGTCACGTTCAATGTTACGTCAGTGACCGATGAAATCGGGGATCCGTATGGAAAATGCCTCTATTGCTGACCCCCTCCATTGCCCTGCAAAAGCTGGCAAGTACCCCCACACCATTTGGGGCGGAAGACAGGACAGGGCTTAGGCACAGGAACCTGCAATGCTATTCCATACAGTATGAATTGGATAACACTGGGAAAGCGTACCCAAGTAGAGGGATACTGCGGAACCACATCTTGCGCATAGGAGGTAACATGTGGAATTACACATATGGACTGGTTGTAGAGCAGTGCTACATATGGAAGTCCCTGCAGTAGACTCGGGCCACCTGGGGTGAGATCACTACACAGCAGAGACAGCAGAGAGACCTCTGCCGGGGAAAGACAAGGGCTCACCATGAGGGAAGCCATGCCATGGAAGAATACACATGGGATTACCCCAAAGGGGGGAATCACTACACACGGGCACCTAGCCCAGCACGAGGGCTGACCTTGGGCATACACACAAGTGCTGGACTTAGCGTCTGGCGCTCTGCCACGCCTGACTACAGAGGGTGCAGGAGGAACTTCAACAGGGTTCACCAAGAGGGAAACTGAACTGAGAAGCACTTAGGCACACGTATCCGGTCCGTAGAGGGGAATGGCTCAGCAAGCATGATTGACACCGAGCCGGTCCAGCATTACAGGCATTCTGAGGTGAGTACGTGACAGGACACAGGCTCTACATGGAGATTATAGAATCTCACAAACATGTTAGCTGTCGCCCAGCTGGCAGCTATGCAGATTTCTGCTATCAAGGCACCCCGTGCCAAAGCCCTGGAGGAAGCAAGAGATCATGTATAGTGTGCTCTCGCTCCAAGGGTGCAAGGTAAGCGATGGGCCTGATATGCTAAGACTATAGCCTCCACTATCCAGTTGCCAAATATTTGTTTGGAGACAGCCTTTCCCTTCTGCTGTCCTCTGAAGCACACAAAGAGCTGGTCTGAGGTCCTGAAGCTCTGCGTGCGGTCCATGTAAATGTGCAGGGCATGAATGGGACAGAGCAAAGTGAAGGCTGGTTCTGCCTCCTCCAGGGGCAGCGCTTGCAAGTTCACCACCTGATCCCTGGGGGGCATGGTGGGAACTTTGGGCATGGATCCGGGCCAGGGTCTCAGGACGTTAGAGTTGGCGGGCCTGAATTCGAGGCACGTATGATTGACCGAAAATGCCTGTAGGGCCACGACCCTCTTGACCAAAGCCAATGCAGTGAGGAGCGCTGTCTTCAGCAACAGAAACTTAAACTCTACTGACTGCAGCTCAAAGGGCTCCTGCTTCAAGGTTGTCAGGACCAAGGGGAGATCCCAAGAGGGTAACAGGTGAGGGCACAGAGGGTTCAGCCTCCTTGCCCCCCTAAGGAATCTGATGACCAGGTTGTGCTTCCCAACGGACTTGCCATCTACAGCGTCGTGAAGTATGGCAAAGGCGGCAACATACACTTTGAGAGTGGAGGGAGACAGCCTCCGCTCCAGCCCATTTTGCAGAAAGGAGAGCCCAAACACAATCAGGCATCTACGGGGGCCTTCCCGGTGGGAAGAACACCAATCGATGAATATTGTTTTCCACTTCAGCGCGTAGGCGTGCCTAGTAGAGGGCGTTCTAGCTGAAGTGATGGTGTTTACTACCGCTGTAGGTAAACCACCTAGAACCTCTGCGTCCTGTCCAGAGACCACAGGTCAGGGCGCAGGTGCCAGAGGGTGCCCCCTCTCTGAGAAAGGAGATCCTTCCTCAGGGGAATATACCAAGGAGGGGCTGCACGATTGAGTTTGCCTGGGATGTGAACCTTGAAGCAACCTCAGATGCTTCTGACTCCAAAGGAGGAGATGGCGGGCGAGTTGTGACATGTGATGGGAGCACAGACCACCTTGGTGGTCGATGTACCCAACGGTCGCAGTGTTGTCTGTAAGGACCAGTACGTGCTTGTAGTGTAGCCTCGATCTGAAGCGGTGCAGAGCAAGCCACACTGCCAGCAACTCGAGTCAATTGATATGCCACTGCAGACGAGGCCCTGTCCAGGTGCCCGCCACTGCATGCCCATTGCACATGGCACCCCAGCTGATGGCATGCCTGGACACTTGCACTAGGCAAACCCCTGCCCATAGAAAAGCAAGGTCTAGGGTAAACCAAAGGAAGCATTCCTGGACCACTAAGGCTGACATTGTCTGACCCAGGGACTGTGCCGTGACTTTCGTCGCCTGTAGGGCAAGGTCTGTCACAGTGCACAGTTCCTGCATAACACCCAGGTCAGAACTACCCTCATCCAGCTGCTTTAAAGCCTTGGCCTGATAGACCTGCAGGAGGGCCATGGCGTGCAGGGCAGAGGAGGCCTATTCAGCAGCTCTGTAAGCCTTGGACTTCAGTGTGGACAATAACTTACAGGCCCTGGACGGGAGGCGTGGATGGAACCGGATGTGGCTGCCGATCGGCGTACGGCACCCCGAAGAACCAATCATACAGCCTTGAATGTTCATGAGATGGAGGCGCCTTCCATGACAACTCGACACTCTCAGCGGCCCGGACAAGCATAGTAGTCAGCTCTGGATCTGACTCAGGCAACTCCACTCTCCCAGAAGGAGACAACTCAGCCGAATCCTCATCTCCAGAGCCTAGCTCTTCCCCTGATGCAGTGATCGACATCTGGTCATCTGCTGGTGGGCCGGATGAAGTGCTGGGTCCTGCCCTGTCCAAGGCACCAGAATCTGCATCGTGGAACACCAGGGGGCACGATGTGCTGGAGGAGTGAGGGGCCTGTGGAGACTCGCTCTGTGGGGAAGCCCTCACTGTGATCCTCAGATCACCCTGGCCATGAGCAGAAGTAGCCCTACTCTTAAAGGAGGAACTAGAACAGGGCACGGGGAGGGGGACTCCTACTTGTTTGATGAAGAGGAGCCTTGATCGCAACATCGCAATGGTTATGTTCCCACAAGGAGAACATGACTCATCCACGAATGCTGCCTCAGTGTGCTCGAGGCCCAGGCACGAGATCATCAATGGCGTCCTGTTTTTATTTCTCTAAAAAACATTTGCAAAACGTTTACCTTATGTGCGCTGAATATACGCGATGGCCAGATCAACATTCTGTCCAACGTTATATAACCAATCCAGGGGGTTTTCTGCATTGATCTTTTTTTTTGGCGGCTGTCAAAGCCTTATTTGATTGGTGAGTGATGTAGAATAGAATGACTGCGGCGCTTGACAGGGCGCGTGCGAGAGAGAGCCCCGGCTGTGCGCGCGCACTCACAGTCTTCAAACAACACGAGTGCTTCTTGCTCTCTCTCTCCCTTGTGCATCTTAATCAAAATCATTAAACACGATAGAAAAAGGGCGAAACACCAAAGTTTCACGCACGCTCGCGCACTCACAGTCTTCAAACTACACGAGCGCTGTCTTGCTCTCTCTCTCTCTCTCTCTCTTTCTCAGCCATTTCCGGTGCGAGCGTGAGTGAGCAAAGCGTGTGGGTGAGGGTTCTTCGGTGAGTCTGCGTGAATATAATCTTTTCTTCTTTTCTCTCTATTTTTCTGTTTTACTGATTGTCTCTTTTTTCTCTTGGTTTTGTTGTTTGTTTGATTTGGAGCCGCGGGTTTTTTTTCCCCCTTTGTGCGGCTATGGCGGAGGCGCAAGCGGGTTTTTTAAATAATCTCACGCGACGTCATGGTGTTAAAGTGGCATCTGCGGTGAGTAGAGTTGGGTCCGAGTCCACCTTTGTCGAGTACGAGTCAAGACCAAGTCCACAAACATCGAGTCCAAGTCCGAGTCCAAAAGGGGCCGAGTTGGACTCAAGTCCGAGTCCTTAAAGGCCGAGTCCGAGTCGAGTCCGCCCGAGTCCAGAAAGTAATTAAATTAAAAAAGATTATAAATTGGTATTGTACATTTTTACATTCTATTAATATTTTAACCTTTCAACCCATTAAACCAATGGCAATATAAAAATGTAATAAAAAAATACCACTGTTACATCTAGTCATTGCCATTGAACATTTTTATTTTATGTCAACAGAACTAGTTTCCTATGAAAAAAGTTTTCAAAGGTTTTATTGTATTACAAGTGCATGAAAATACAAATGAACCTATTTTATTATTGTATCACACTATATTGTCCTCCAGTTAAAGATGACATTTCAGTTATTTAATGCCTCTCCCCCACATTTGACAGAGGTAAAGTGCAGCCAATGAGGAGATCCTTAATGATGACATTATGAATTTCTTGTTGTCTTGGAGAACTTGCATCATAAAGTTGTATTGCTTGTTTGGTCAGTTCTGGTATTGCAAATCCTGCAATGCTGAGCTGTGCAGCATCTGTTGGTTGCTGCTGCTGTCTCTGGTAGTCGGTTGCATCGGCTTTCGGATCACCAGTACACTGAGCTGAAAACCGTTTCTTTTGGAGGCGTCCGATTTGAGAACCGATGAACTGATGATACTTTCATCGGAAAGTGTGATAAAACTATATATATATAAAAAAAAAAATAATAATAATAATATATATATATATATATATATATATATATATATATATATATATATATATATATATATATATATACGTTTTTTTTTTTTTTTAAGATAGGGGCTACATGTTTCTAATCTGTATATTGTAGATTATGTATGGGCCTAAGGGGTTTTCAGGGAAGTTGGACAATAATTAAGACTCTAAAGACTCCATGTTTAATATGAATAAGGGATGATTTATGAAATATCTGTACTGTATTTATAGTTAATGATGACAGATTCACAAACTGAGTTTAGAGCAGCTGATGATACTGAAATGCAGCATGTGCCGGTGTCCTGACATTTTATCCTACCCTGTCAGATTTTCCTACCCGGGTTTTGAGCGATTCTCGTTCTCGAGTCAAGAACCGGTTGTATCAGTTTTCAGATCATCAGTAAACTGAACCGAAAACCGTTTCTTTCGGACGCGTCCGATTCGAGAACCAAGGAGCTGATGATACTGCGCATTCGTGATTCAGCATGAAGCCGAATGACTCACAGCGCGTCTGAACCGAACTGATTCTTTTGGTGATTGATTCTGAACTGATTTTGTGCTAATGTAATGAGTGTGGGTAAACCGAGGGCTTGAATGAAGGGCAATCTGACGAAACGTAAGTTCATTTAATAACAAATACATCGCAATGGATTATGTATCCGGTGAACGGTTTTATTTTCAACCGGTTTATTGAATCAAACCGTCCGAAAGAACCGGTTCGCGGAAAAGAATCGAACTTCCCATCACTAATCCACATTGATAGTGAGTGGTGCGTGTGTTTCGTCTGCAAGCAGGAGACTTCTGCCTGCCGGTGTGGTGCAGTAAAATGACAGAAGGGGAGACATTCATTAATTTATCATTTCAATTTTATGCTGGTTTTATTGTTACACATGACGCGGACTCGACTGTCCTCGGAATATTTTCCGAGTCCAAAATGTTCAAGTCCGTGTCAAGTCCGAGTACAAATTCACCCGAGTGCGTGACAAGTCCGAGTTCATTAAAAATTGGACTCGAGTCCAAGTTCGATTACCCCAACTCTAGCGGTGAGTGTCGAAGATTGTTGTTTGGCTATGGGAGAGGTTGTTGGGCATGATAGTATTTTGTCAGCGTCCAAAATGAATAGTGCTGTTGTTGTTTTTTTGAGTTTGGTGGAAAAGGCAAATGAGTTAGTGGAGACAGGTATTGTTGTAAACAACCTCTTCACACCTGTTCTTCCACTTTCAATGCCTTCAAAAAAGGTTACCTTGTCTAATATTCCACCTTTTGTTTCTGATGATATACTGGTTAAGATTTTGTCCCGCTATGGAAAGCTGGTTTCACCCATTAAAAAGATCTCTTTTGGTACTACTTCACAACTGTTAAAACATGTGGTCTCATTTAGGAGATTTGTCTATATGAACTTGATAGACAGCGAAGAACTTGACTTAACTCTTAATACTAAAGTTGACAACTTTGACTACGTATTCTATGTCACAAACGATAAGATGAAGTGCTTTAATTGTGGGTGGAGGGACCATCTAATTCGGGCTTGTCCTGAAAAGAGTGAGTGAAGGAACTAGTTTTTCCACTAGTGATTCTGTTTTGAAAAGGGATGAAAGTGACCATGTGAAATGGCAGCGATTTGGAATTGGTGATGAGGCTGATCTAGAATCAGATAAAACCGAGTTCAAAGTTCCAATTAAAAGGAAAAGTTCAAGTGAAGCTCAAAGTGTGAAGCAGAAAAAAACAAACGTGACTGATGATGAGGACAAAGAAGGGATGGAAAGTGACACTGAATCTTCTGATTCAAGTTTCGGTTTGAGGAGTACATGTCTCTGAATATTTTCCAGACATAAAACAATTTGTTGATAAAACCAGGGTTTTTATGGCTGATAATTTATTCACAAATAAGGAGATTTATCGATTAAAGAAAATTTTAAGAAATTTAAACCCTGATCTTGTTAATGAAAATAGTTAAAAAGCCTCGAGCAAATAGTTATGGGTTACTAGGTTTGTTTTTAACAGTATTTGCTTTTACTTTATTTCCTTCTTTTCTTTCAGAAATGAATGAAATCAATATTGCTTCCTTAAATATTAATGGGGCGAGAGATTTTAAGAAAAGAATGGGAATTTATGAATATGTGAAGCAAAATAAGTTAGATGTGATAATGTTGCAAGAGACTCACAGTGATACAAAAAATGCTTCTGATTGGGCTAAAGAATGGGGTGGTTTTTCGTTTTTAAGTCATAATACTTCACTTAGTGGTGGAGTGGCCATTCTTTTTGCAAAAAAATTCAACCCACATTCCTTTCAAGTAGAGGAAATAGTAAAAGGTAGACTTTTAAAAATAAGAGCAAGCTATGAAAATAATGTTAATGTATTTATGTGTGTGTACTGCCCAGTCTCAGCAATAGAGAGAATGGTGTTTTTAAATATCCTATGCTCTGCTTTACAAAAATGTAATCAAGAAGACTTTTTATTCTTGGGAGGTGATTTCAACTGTACTGAATCTAACCTAGATAGAAATCATTTAGAGCCTCATATGCCTTCTAGAAATCGATTGATTAAAATTGTTAAGATGCATGAGTTATGTGATGCTTGGAGACGTTTAAAGGGTACACAAAAACAATACACATGGACTCATGTGCGTGATAAAGTAATTTCTATGGCAAGGTTAGACAGATTTTATGTTTTTAAGCATCACTGCAATATTATAAGGGACTGTCACATTGTACCTGTTAGTTTTTCTGATCATTGTATGGTCAAATGTTCATTTTTTATTAATCTTTTGAAACCCAAAAGTGCTTATTGGCAGTTAAACACTGCTTTATTAAGTGACAGACACTTTAAAGAATTGTTTAATTTCTTTTGGGCTGATTTTAAAACCAAGAAAGGGTGTTATAGTTCTCTACAACACTGGTGGGATGTAGGAAAAACTCAAATTAAGCAGCTCTGTTTACAGTATACTCAAAACATCACTACAGAGACTAATTTTAAAATGAGTCTTCTGGTACAAGAGGATTTCTACATCATTTTTCCACCTTGCTATATAGGACAAATGTAAGGTTTAAAAGAGCTAATATAATCTACATCATTTTTTTGTTTGTTTGTTTGCTATTTTTTCTTGAAATAAATCCAAAACTGACAAATTGATTTGGGGAAAAATATTTATTTTGATCTCCTCATTTGGTTTTTGCCAATAGTACAGCGGATGCTTCATATATATTTTTTATTTCTTCTATCGCACACACTCAGGCAAAGTCATCTTTCCATCATTACACTTTTTTCTGAATCCACCACCTACTGATCTTTTGCCGCTCTGACACTTAAAGGTGAGGTAATCATCATGTGGGGCAAACATCTTTTGTTGATCAGCATAGGCCAACTCTATACCTCTTTCATTCATTATCTCCACTGTGACTGTACAGGGCTCTGAAATAAACCCAACATGTCACGATCAGTGTCACAGTAAACATTAATTAATCATCACAACATACAACTTAAACTACAAGAAAACATCTATGACATCGGTGCATGAGATGTATGGTGTAGTGTGTTCATACTTACTTAAACACTTAATATTCCCTCTCCATTCACCTTGCTGACAGGTCAAGAAGTTGGAGAAAGGGGAACGCATATCCAGTGTGTATTTACTAAAGCAGATGTATTCAACTCTCTCTCCTGTATTGTATTCCTTTTTTGTAATATCTTTTGTATCTCCATCGTTCACTGTTGGTGGTGAACCACATTTTCCTAGGCCTGTCATCACTAAGAAAATGTGGCATTAGTAAATCTCTAATATGGGAATGAGGTCATTTTAAGATTCAAGTTTCAAGATTTGGTTATATTGGTTATATGGAGAGCATATGACCAGCTGTGAAATGTAAGTCAGTTCCGCTCCATGGACAGGGCAATTAATAAAGAGTACAAACACAAGAAAATTATAAAAAATTAAGATATGGAAAAAGTAAGAAAAAATATAAGAATTAAATAAAATGCTTATAAAATAAAATGTGCAGGACTGTATACTGTAGACTTAATAGATATTAAGAGGAGCAGGAATGTACAAGAGAAGAATGTGCAAACAGGATGTACAGGTATTTACACAGCAGCAACATAGGTAAAAAGTAAATAAATAAACTAAATAAAGCTTAAGAGCATGTTTAAGAAAAAAGATTTAATGTGTTGAAGAGATATTCTAAAAATACTATATATAAAAAAAAAAATATATATAAATATATATATATATATTAGAATTACAGCTAAACAACTTTTTTTCTTCCCACAATTTCTTTAATTTACAAATTGTGAGACTTTATAGTAAAACATACCAGGACACAGTGGTTTTGGTGTCCATCCGTCTTGTGTACATGTGGCCCGAAATGTTTGATAACTTCCATCCCAGACACAATTGTAAGTTATTGTTGCTCCCAGTTTCAGATCAGTAAAGTATACACTTGGCCTATAGACATGCTTCTCACGTGGAACTTCACATCTAATCTCTGAAACAAGATTCACATGCTTTTAATTAGGGATGCACCAAATCCAGATTTTTTATGGGGTCCGGCTAAATACCGCATCCACTGTTTAAGATTTGGCCGAATCTGAAACCGAATACAGAATCCTACTCGCATCCTTATTCCATTAACACAGTAAAACACATTAATGAAGTAAACAACGTCCACAGCAGTGTATTTTTTCATTTTATTTAATTTAAAAAAAAAAAAAAAAAGATTAGGCAACATTATGCCTGGATGAGAAGTGGGAAAAACTATTTTGACACCAAAAGCCCATGCTTATTTTAGGTTTGTCCACTGAAGAGGATCCTTTCTAGGAGGAATCAAAGGCTAACCGGAAAAAAAAAAACGCTTATCTCCACGTCAGCACCCGATGTGACTGGCTCTGTATTGTTACAGAATGGTCCACATGTAAAAATTTTCACATAATCAATGGCCGCATGTCGTCAACCAGTGTATCGTAATCCTAGGGCTTCAGTGAAAAAAAAAAAGCTTTGACCAAAACCGAACCCCGTCAAAAAGCCCAGTATTCGACCGATTACGAATCCTGGATTCGGTGCATCCCTACTTTTAATAACAAACAGTGAGTTCATCACCAAATCCAGAAGTGTTTCTGTATAATCTTACCTTCACAACCAGGCTTATGATCCCACTTCCCGTTCTCTTGGCATGTAAATGATTTTTTGGTTTCTCTGGTATACCATCCTTCTTCAGAGCAGATAAACTCCACACTTTCTCCAGCTCTGAAAATAGTCTTTCTCTCTGGGATGATCTTTTTTACTCCAGATGTAGTTGACTGAAGCTCACAAGTTATTTCTGCACAGTAAATAATCATGTTGTATTTAAATGTTACACCCAGATTACTTTGTATTAGGTTTTTTTTTTTTTCAGTGCAAACATTTCATGTCAGAGAACGATGTTTAGATGTTTTTATTTTGAATTGAACCAACTAAAATGCGTTTAGTAGGCGGGGCTGAGTGCCATGGGAGCCAAGTCAGGTTTCTATGATATTATCCCACTCCACACAATGATAATTATATCCAACTTGCTTCCATTAACAGCACATTGATTCGGATCTTTATATATAACTGCTAGTTCACAACAGCTTGGATTAATGTAGTTTTCAAAATAACACAATACTTGTGTGTAAACAGCCAAACAACATGCAGCATATAGTTTTTAAGTTTTACTGTTTTAGTAGCACAATATACCAGCACACAGTGGATCTGGTGTCCATCCGTCTTGTGTACATGTTGCCTCTGCTGCTGTTTCACGATATCCAGACTCACAACGGTAATGTTTTCTGGTTCCAAATTTCATGTCTCCTCTGAAGTAATCAGATGGTGTAGACAAATGCTGGTCACGTGGAACTTCACAACTATCTGAAACAAGATTCACCTGCTTTTAATAACATCTTCAACCTTACCACAGGATCTACTCTTCACCACAACTGTAACACTACAAAACAAACATAATAGAAAACTATGTGAATCGTAACAAAACACAACTTTTCAGTACTAACTTTTGTCTCTCTATGTTAATTTTCTGTAAAAATACACAAAATAACACTTAAGATTTATTTTCCAGGTTGTCTGATTCAAAGCATGCTGGGAACTAGAAAACACAATAATTTTAAGTTCATCTTACTACAGCAACATTTGGAGTTTACAGAAATTATTTCAAATAAGTCCAAAGAACTTTCATTATTATTTGAGTGACATTAACTCATTTAATTGATTTCACTGTTCGGTTTAACAGTGCATCTTGCTAAAGCACACTTCTTTTAACTCTTCAAAAAATTTTTTTTTATTTTTGCATAGTAATTCTACACACAAATATAAAAGAATTAGCCATTACATATAACACACTACTCTCGTGTGTCTTTTGCTTGTTCAGAGTGAAGTGGAGCTCAGGAGTTAGTGTGAATCTGCTGTGAAATAATCTAGATTGTATAAAGCACATTAGAAATAAAGTTGACTTTCTGCCTTGGTTTCTACATGTTCAGTATATCAGTAGATATCACACACTGTTAGTGATGTTTTGAATCCAGTGCATTATTTTGCTAGATGTGAGGAATTTTCATATTTTTGGTGTGCAATTATTGGATTTGTGATTTGAAAAAGTGCATAATATTTGAAATAATGTTTATAAACCATATATAATTAAGTTTTTAACAATTAGAAAAATCGTCATGTATGTATAGTTTAATAAAGTATCAAAAACCAAACACAAAGAAAACAATTTTCATTTAAAAACATGAGATGCAGTGATATGGGGAAAACCACCACGAAGTCTTGATTTATGTTTTTAAAAGTTGAACTTAAAGGGACAATAAGTAACTTTTTAGGTATTTTATTATCTAAAATCAATATTTTTATTCATAAATATGCCCTCAATGGTGTACAAATACCTATGCCAATGTTTAAACTAATCCTCGTAAATGAAGAATTTATTATCTTTATATACATGGGACGGATAGGTCGACGGAGGCTTCCATGTAGTTCCGCCATCTTGCAAAACTATAATAGCAGAGAGGGACAAAAAGTACTAAGCCAACGCGTTTCCACAACGCGTTTTCGGTCAGAGCCAGAAACGCAGGTGCAGAGCAGTGAGAGGCGCTTGAAACTGCACCGGCAAGTTTAAAAGTCTGGATTGCATTCTTATTATGGACCATACATATGCCGCGCCACAGGAGAAGAAAACATCGTCGCCAAAACAGTAAAAAAATAGAACGTAAAAGGAAACGTGACCGTAGATTACAGAAAACAAGAGTTAATGTCGGGGAAGCTTTTTCTAGGTGGAAAGAGCTAATGCTGGATAAAGATTTCAAAAGAGACGCTGAAGTGGCCAGTTTTCTTCTCGACAGGCAAGTCAGTGTTACAATCTATATTACAATATTTTTTTTATATCTAACAATGCACATTATTCAGAAAATATAACGAATAAAATAGACATAACTACTAATTACAATATTTCATGTTTTCCACAGTCAGTAATTCATACTGTAACATTCGTTTGTTAGTTGTCATGTTGCAGTTTGTTTGAAATAACACACCTGTTCATCTGAAGGAAAACTCGACGAAGTGCTATTAGAAGACATCCCGTCAAAGCTTTTTGGTACATATCGCCTACCGTAGATGCAACGCGCATTTGAAAAAGCGAGGCGCTGGAGAGCAAAATTAGTTTGAATGCAAAATACAATTTCACCACTAGATGGGAGTAATTCCTACTTAGTGTCCCTTTAAAGATAAAATATCATGAAAATATGACTTTTCCAGGTTTTAAGTGCCATAATCAGGTCTCCAGTACATCTACCAGCCAAGGACATGTGAAAAAGATTGACCCAGTAACTTTGTTTTGGGAAGCCTTTTTCTGAGAAAATGAGTGTGCCTGATTTCGCTCCCTTGGTGACGTGGCAAAGGGATGTCATTATAATATTACAACCCCTTAATCTGTAAGTTACAAAACAATTCAAAATTAGTGATAGGAAGTTTGAATCATTTTACAGACAAAAGTTGGGCATTTTTACATGGGGAGTCTGTGGGACTGACTCCCTTTTGCAGCCAGCCTCCACCGGCCAGTCGACAAATTATAGTTTAAGTCACTTCCGTTCAGCAAAATGAACAAATCATTTTTCGAGTCATTTCGTTCATTTCATTCATTTTAGCAAAATGTAATTAACATGTTAGGTGTCACTTCCCCAACACATCTAGTACTTACGCAAACGCTGATCACACTACAAACAATACAAATCTAAAATGCTATAAGATACAGAAAAGATTAATTAATTCTTTACCTCTCTTCAGTCTTCAGTCTGTGATTAGCTCACCTCACCTCTTGTCTGACAAGTCTTCGGGTTCAAATCATTCCTTTATCACGTGACAGACCCATACGCTAATACCAATGCAGTTCGAGCCGGAAAGAGAATTGATTAGTTCATCTCATGAATCTTTCGGGTCAAGTTGTTTCTTAATCATGTGACAGCCCCATACACTATTTCTGACATTTCTGCCACTGTGTTTTTGTTACCGTTTCTTCAGGATCCGTGGTGTGTTACTGTGGGGTGTTCTCTTTCCGGCTCAGACTGCATTGGGTTAGCACAGTGGTTCCCAACCTTTTTCAATTCGTGGCCCACACAACCAAACATATATGTTTGCGCGGCCCACTGCAAAAAAAATAAATAAATACCTGACCCTGCTATTGTTGTGTTAATAACTTAGTACTCAGAAGCTAGATTGTTAAAGGGGGGGGGGTGAAATGCTATTTAATGCATACTGAGTTTTTTACACTGTTAAAGAGTTGGATTCCCATGCTAAACATGGACAAAGTTTCCAAAATTAAGTTGTACGTTTGAAGGAGTATTTCTGTTCCAAAAATACCTCTTCCGGTTTGTCACAAGTTTCGGAAAGTTTTTTTTCGAGTATGGCTCTGTGTGACGTTAGTTGGAGCGGAATTTCCTTATATGGGTCCTAAGGGCACTTCTGCCGGAAGAGCGCGCGCTCCCGTATAGCAGAGCACAGACATTCACTGATCAGAGCGAGAGACCGAATTGTCACAAAAGAAGTGTGTAGTTGGTTGCCAGGGCAAGACAACCCTGCACAGATTACCCAAAAAAACAGCATTAAGGGACCAGTGGATGGAGTTTATTTTTACAGAGCATCAATGGAGTTGTGCAAGTGTTTTTGTTTGTTCCCTGCATTTCGAAGATGCTTGTTTTATAAACAAGGCCCAGTTTGACGCCGGATTTGCACATAGTTTATTTCTTAAGGAGGAACCTCCTACTGGAACCTCGGATTCAGGAGGAACAGTGTGGTTTTCGTCCCGGTCGTGGAACACTGGACCAGCTCTATATCCTTTCCAGCGTGCTGGAGGGTTCACGGGAGTTTGCCCAACCAGTCCACATGTGTTTTGTGGACTTGGAGAAGGCAATCGACCGTGTTCCTCGTGACATCCTGTGGAGGGTGCTCCGGGAGTATGGGGTCGGCGACTCCCTACTTAGGGCTGTTCGGTCCCTGTACGACCGGAGCAAGAGCTTGGTTCGCATTGCCGGCAGTTAGTCAGACCTGTTCCCAGTGCATGTTGGACTCCGGCAGGGCTGCCCTTTGTCACCGGTTCTGTTCATAAGTTTTATGGACAGAATTTCTAGGCGCAGCCAAGGGCCGGAGAGTGTCCGGTTTGGGGACCATACGATTTCGTCGCTGCTTTTTGCGGATGATGTTGTCGTGTTGGCATCCTCAGACCAGGACCTTCAGCGTGCACTGGGACGGTTTGCAGCCGAGTGTGAATTGGCTGGGATGAGAATCAGCACCTCCAAGTCCGAGGCCATGGTTCTCAGTCGGAAAAGGGTGGATTGCCCACTTCAGTGGAGAGTTCCTGCCTCAAGTGGAGGAGTTCAGGTATCTTGGGGTCTTGTTCACGAGTGAGGGAAGGATGGAACGTGAGATTGACAGACGGATCAGTGCAGCTTCTGCAGTAATACGGTCGCTGTACCGGTCTGTCATGGTGAAGAAGGAGCTGAGCTGTAAGGCAAAGCTCTCGATTTAGCGGTCAATCTACGTTCCTACTCTCACCTATGGTCATGAGCTGTGGGTCATGACCAAAAGGACAAGATCCCCGATACAGGCGGCCGAAATGAGCTTTCTCTGTTGGGTGGCTGGGCGCTCCCTTAGAGATAGGGTGAGAAGCTCGGGCACTCGGGAGGAGCTCAGAGTAGAGCCGTTGCTCCTCCACATCGAGAGGAGCCAGCTGAGGTGGCTCGGGCATCTATTTTGGATGCCTCCTGGACGCCTTCCCAGGGAGGTGTTCCAGGCACGTCTCACCGGGAGGAGGCCCCGGGGAAGACCTAGGACACGCTGGAGGGACTATGTCTCCCGGCTGGCCTGGGAACGCCTCGGGGTCCCCCCGGAAGAGCTGGAAGAAGTGGCTAGGGAGAGGGAAGTCTGGGCATCTCTGCTTAGACTGTTGCCCCCGCGACCCGGCCCCGGATAAGCGGAAGATGATGGATGGATGGATGGATAGATTTCTTAAGGATAATGCAGTCCCAACGAAAAAGGGTCACGATAGTGTGTTGGAACCGCAGGCGTTGAGTAAAACTGCTTCAAATATCTCTGTGTTGTTAACTTAACTATCGGCACATAAGCACATCAAGTAAACATCATGCGATGTTGTCATCAAACTGTACTTTCCACATGTACAGCTTAAAAAAAAAAAAAAAAGACGACATAAAGTGGAACTTAGTCATTTTCCAAAACCGCTAAGCAAATATATATAGTTTCAATACATAACACATAGAGACGTCGTTGCTGATGCTGCTCTTGTTAAATTTCAGCCTCTGGATCTGCTGAATCGCTGAATCTGACTGTTAGCCATGGTTTGTTTTGGATGATGTTTTTTCCCTCACGGTAATGTCACAGCTTCCAAACGCTCTCAACGCAAAAGCCTACTCGTGCACGTGATTCTTTAGCTCCGCCCACACGTCACGCCTCCAGGCGCTCGTGTTTTTCCGTGAAAAAACAGTACAGACTATCTTTCTCTTATGAATATAATAAAACTAAAGACTTTTTGGAGTTATGAAGGATGCAGTACTACTCTATAGGTATTCAAGATTAACAGGATATTGAGTGAAAACGAGCATTTCACCCCCCCCCCCCCCCCTTTAACTGTATTTATTGAATTAACTAGGGCTGTGCGATATGAAAAGCGAGTTCTTCAATTCAATCAATTTTGCTATTTCGATTTTAATTACAATTTTGATGCACGCATATATGCTTTACAGTCATACATGCATTCAGGATGAATTTGAAACATATTTCCAAAAGAAAACCAGTTAGAGCTTTATCAAAAAGTTGTAACGTCTCTAGAACAGACATTAGTCAAAATAATCACTATAGTAAAGGTGTAAGAACATTTATAGACTTATGGCAAGAAAATAAATAAAATATAAATATATACAGTATGTGTGTGCGGTGCAGCAGCAGAGAGAGCGCATTATTGTAACGCGAAAGCGCATTAAATTAATGCACAAACAAGAATCTCTCCGCTCACACGCAGATTTCCTTTTGCTCTGTCACAAAACCAGACGTGCTTGCTCAGATACACGCTGCTCTCGCGCGGAGAGAGTGTGCGCACTTAAAACATGTCTCCTCTCATTTAAACTGCATCCTGTGCACTCACAACTCTCTCTTTGTTCATGTGCTAGATATTATTTCTGCACTTTTTTATTTCTAGCCTTTAACCGCGTGTAGTGTGAACGCTCTGATCTGTCACAGACAGTGTGTGAAGCTGGAGTTAGACATATGCCCAGTCTGTTCTGTTCTCGCCCTAGGCACTGCATTCTGATTGGATTGGATAGCATACTGCGGGAGGTCAGGGCCGTGGAAAATCGTGCTATAAAGCGATTTAGAAATCGCGCAGGCTCAAATCGTTATTTTATGCCGATTTCTATTAATCGCACAGCCCTAGAATGTACTGGCAATGAACAGAAAATAACTCGGACTGGCACCACTCAGCAAAACGGGAAAACCAGATCCAGGCAGAGCTCGGCAGTGGGTAGACATGTTGACAGCATTTATGCATATTTGAATTTGTTGTTCTGTAGCATATGCAGCAAAAATATCTAAGATAAATTGGCGGTTTATTCATAAACCAATCTGCAAGCTCGAATGGTGGAAGCATAGTATCAGTTTAATATTTATTATTTGCTATTTAATTATATATATGAAATATATTATTATTTATTTTATTAGTAATTGGCGGCCCACCTGCAATACCATCGCGGCCCACAGGTTGAAAACCACTGGGTTAGCGTATGTGTCTGTCATATGATTAAGGAATGAGTCAAATACCCGATAGACCCGAACTATGAACTAATCAATTCTCTTTCCGGCTCAGACTGCATTGACACAGGTGAATTACTACTAGTGGAACAGAACCTAAAGAATATTGCGCATGCTCGACTGAGCAAATAACTCCCTGAGACGACTAGTTTTTCCAGAGTCACATTAAAGATTCGTTCAAAATGAACGAATCGTTCAAGAACGACACATCACTATTCAAAATCACTCTTCAGGAATCTACAGGTAAAGACACGGACACTACGTCCATGTTTTTACACAGTCTATTAGTTTACACCCACTGCGCTGTTATTGTGTTTTCACAAATGACAACGATGTACCAGTTCTAATACCAAGGGCGAAAGTTTGTGCAAAGCATGCTAATTGTTCTGCCTTCGGCTGCACAGATGAGCAAAGAACACTATTTAGATCTAAAATAAACATACAATTTATTTCCCAGCAGTTTACCTTCACCGACATAACCAAATGTTTTTGTAAATCATGTGTGTTTTTAACATAAACTTCTGTGTGAATGAGAACTTAGTTTAGTACTAACATGCTGTGGTGGCCGATTCCAGTCCATGTGTTTTAGATGTGTGCTCTCAGAAAACCGTGCATCAGAAGTTTAAAGGGTTTTAAAACTCATGATTTCAGCGATACAAACATGATAATCAGAACTAAAACAGGTGTTTTTATCTGGTCCGAGATATTTAAATTTATTTTACATGGCTCTCTAAACATGCCGCTCTGTTATGCAAGACGTGAGTGCAACGGTGATAGATGTCCTTCTAGAAAATGCAATGAATGTACATTCTGTGTGAATGTCTTGGTTTTAGTTTTGATGAAGACAACCGCTGCGTTCCATTTGGAAGGGCTCATCCCTATGCCCTAATCCCTTCTAAAAGGTTTACTCTGGAGGGTGTAGGGCTCCAAACAACTGTTTCTTGCAGTGCCCTTATGCATCATTATCATATACTCATATGGAGGTACTGTCATCATGCAAAGAATCTGTGCAAAGGATCATGGGGAACCGAAGTGTCCATCAGTTGAACCCTTCAAAATCCTTCATTCCGATGGGCCCTTAGTTAAGTGGGGCCCTTAGTTAAGTGGCCAGTTTTGAGCACTTCGGTTCGGAATGACCCTTCAACATTGTGGCCATGACTTCTTATGTTGAGGGAATTACATTTTTGTATTCGTGGCCATGAGTTTAATGCATAAACAAATCTGTGTGACCATAACCCAGGATTATCAAAGATGAATTTATTCATATTTTATTTTGAATTAAGAAATTATTGAATTCATCATTACAGAAATTACCACATTATTAAATTACTATATTAACTATAGGACTTGCCAACCAGACAGTATTGTGAGTGATATAGACAGCATTCAAATTAAGTTTATCATGAATAAATGTTATATAAAGTAATAAAATGCCAACAAGAAAACATTTTTATCCATCCCACAGTCTTTTAAGTCCATTAAAATATTCCTTTTTCCTCTAAATACTTGATGATGATGATGATGATGATTATTATTATTATTATTATTATTATTGTTTGCATATTGTTATTAGTTATAGTTTTATATTTGTTTGTGTTTTTCCCCCTTCATTTTGATCTCTTAACATCCTGAATAGTTTTGTAAATAGTCTTCCGTAAATGATACACATGTCATTAAATGTTTTATTATGCTGACTGATCAAAACTTTATTGGAATAGGCCTTATTGTCAGGCGTTTATAGTATTTACAAAATATATGGTAGCAAATAATAGCATATTTACTGTATACAGAGTGGTAGTTAGGTAAAGTGATACACAAATTAAAATGAGAAATAAACATATATAGAAATAAATATAAAAATTTAAATTAATATAATAAGAATAAATTAAATGTTAAATGTTAATACAAATGTTTTATCCATCTGGGATAACGCCAGGTATAGGTCTGCTATGCTGTGGCCAAACAGATTGATTTCCTCATTAAACTCGTGGGCAAAAAAATATATATATATATATAAATTGTTTCCTCAACAAAAGAAGTTGTGGCCACAAGAAATGGATGTTGTTCCCTCAACATACACTCTAAAAAACGTGGGGTTGTTTTTTCAACCCAAAAGCTGGGTTGAGACCGCTGTGTAGGACTTTGGGTTGAAAATTGGTCTCGATTTTAACCCAGCGGGGCTGGGTTGGTAACGCGGACGTGAAGGAGAGTACGCACGTGACGTTAAGATCGTACGTCTCCAGTGCAAGCAGCCACCATTTTCTCAGCGTGATAGAAGCGAGAAGTGAGTGAAAAACTATGGTAAGTAAAAATTCAAAATGTAAAGTTATTGTTTTTAGTTTACCTGGTTGTATGAAAGGCAGAAGGTTTTATGAAAGGCGGAAACAAAGGAGCTTAACATTATATTTAAAAAATAAATAAAAGACACGGAGTTCTCAACGGTCTTATTTAATGTTACTGAATGGAAGAGGTACTTTTAATATAAAGTCTGTGAATGTATTTTGTCATATTTACATAAGATTTTAAATTATCTGCACTTTTTGAGGTGTAAATAGATGGTTATGGTTACACTCATGTTAATTTGTTATCTTATTTTTCCCGGTTAAACTGAATGTATGTTAGTCTCCTAAAGGAAACGGCATTGTGTAGTAAAGACTAGCATAATTATTTTGAGGCTGTTAAAGTGGTAATTGGTAAAAGTATGTTTTTCATGTAATATTTCAGACTTGTCGAGCACGTGTCTTCATCGTGTCAGCGCCAAGAGTTGAAGACACAGATACAGAAGCTGTTTGTGTGAGAGTCACACATTGTCTGAGGAAGAGGAGGTGTTCTCAGCTTCTTCTGAAGAGAGGGACAGACGGTTTAAGGCGCATAAACTTCAGAATTCCATCAAGTTATCTTTATTTTTACTAAGACTAAAATAATGTTTGTTTTGTAGATGTTGAAATCCGGAGACAAGATAACTTAATTCTTATGAGACTGATGGGAGTTATTTTTTTTTAGAAAATTAATGTTTCTTTTGTGTCCTCCCTGTTTACAATGGAAGCATATGGGTAGCATTATTCAATTTGGGATGTAATATGCAAAATGACAATGCAATATGTAAAATGGCAATGCATTTCTGTATTTACATTTACATTTTCCAATACATTTGTGCAACGTTTGGTGCCAAAAGAAAATGAAAATTAAATTACATACGTTTCATTTGCCATTTCATACACCAGTTTTAATATGTAAAATGAATACTAATTTTAACGCTTTAAAAGTTGCAAAATTAAAATGAAAATGTATTACAAAAAATGATTAGATATGTCTAACACGTTCAAGCAAAAACTGTGGCAAAATGATCATTTAAATGCTATCTTTCTTAAATGCATTAACACTCACAGTCAAGACACTTACGATTGCATTTTCATTCAATGTCTCCCAATGAATGTAGCAAAATTCAATGTGCACATTTATGGCTTGCGGTCTGGTCAAAAAATAAGGCTATTGACTTGTAGCGGGAATTCAACGTATAATTGCCAGTAGCCACTGAGTTTACCACTGATAGGCCTGCGGTGCATCAGTACTCACCTCACACAGCAAACGATACACTTTCCTCACGCAGCGAACGACTCACTTTCCTCACGCAGCGAACGACTCACTTTCCTCACGCAGCGAACGACTCACTTTCCCCACGCAGCGAACGACTCACTTTCCTCACGCAGCGAACGACTCACTTTCCTCACGCAGCGAACGACTCACTTTCCTCACGCAGCGAACAACTCACCCAGCGAACGACTCAATTTCCTCAGTGAACGACTCACGCAGCGAACGACTCACTTTACTCAGCGAAGGACTCACGCAGCGAACGACTCCCTTTCCTCACGCAGCCGGCGACTCACTTTGCGCAGCCAGAGACAAACTTTCCGCAGCCGGGGACCCACTTTCCGCAGCCGGAGACTCACTTGCCTCACACAGCAGACTGACTCTCTCTTCATGTAGGGACCGAATATTATAATTAATTCAATTCAAGTTTATTTGTATAGCGCTTTTTACAATACAAATCGTTACAAAGCAACTTTACAGAAAATTGTTTTCTGTATTGTTTCTACAATATTAGTAATAGTTTATAAGTGGTGACTGTCAGTTTGTGCATGTATGACAGGATTTTTCAGAAAATTAATACAAGATGTAGTCAGCCAGAAGATGAACATTATTAATATGATTAATAATTAATAATAATTATATGATGCAGTCACACTTGTAGCAATAATTGTTAGT
The DNA here is from genome assembly GCF_023724105.1 of Carassius gibelio. Taxonomy (NCBI): domain Eukaryota; kingdom Metazoa; phylum Chordata; class Actinopteri; order Cypriniformes; family Cyprinidae; genus Carassius; species Carassius gibelio. Next base: position 29,258,845 of record NC_068417.1, read on the forward strand.
TCTGTTTGTTGATTCAGGGTTAGCATCATCTGGGGTCCTCTGAGGGTCAGCATCATCTTCTCAGGTGTTCTGGATCCAGACCGGATCTTGTGTAAATCCTAGTTACCTAGTTATAATTAAAGTGACTTCTATATTACATCCAAATGGATATTTAGATATAATATTTAAATATTCAAAAAATTGTACATTTCAATAAAATAAAATAATTGCCTATTGCAAATTTATGAATGCATAGTTAATTTTCTTTTCTGCAGTCACTAGGCTATTGATACATTTAAAAAAAAATCTATATTTTGTAAAAAATAATTACAAATAAACCTGAATTATAATCTAAACATCTGTATTTTCATACAATTTCATAAATAAGTAGGCTAATAAATATATAATGTTTAACTATTTTAATATATAGTGAGAGCTAAGCTATGCAATAAAAAAAAGGCACAGGTTAGGTCGAGGTGTACAGCAAACAGATGGTGTTTTACGTTTTTATATTCATTGCACATTAAGCAATGTTTGAGTATCAGCACATGTGCGCGAGCACAAATGTGCTATTAATTTTATAGCTACAACAGTGCATAGTAAAACAGTGTTTCGTTCCTTGAATTGATCAGATTCAACAGTTCATTCAGATGGACTCACTTGTTTCCTTTCTAATGGAATCAGCCGTTATGAACGAAAAGTTTGAATTGAACGATTCAATAAATACTTAAACCATGGAAATCCGTGTATCATTCGTTCTTTTCATATTCAATTAAGAAAAAAAAAATCGGAAAATCAAAAAAGGACTTGTTATTTCCTTATTCATTTACAAATATAATATTTAAAAAACAAATAATGAGTGATTTTTTTGTATTTTCGATTACATGCTCAAATTGAATATGACAAATATGAAAAACGCCGATTCAATCAGGGTTAATAAGAATCAGGGTATCTTCCGTCCATTCCAAATCCGTTTCCAATTAAAAATCAGAAAACGAAATACTCCAGAGGATTCAAGTGAGAGAACATGAATTCAATAACGAGAAATGGAAAAATGGCTAGTTTATTCGTTATTCCATCTAGGTAAACAAACGGAAAATGAGTTTTTGACTTGATTTCTCATTTTGTCATTTGGGGTTTAAAAAACGGTTTATGGCTTCAATATTTCATATGCACTTGTGGGCGGAGCTGAAACGCTCCTTTCTTCTGATTGGTCGAATCGCTCCGCCTTCAACTCGATCTTACATTCTTTCAGAATAAGAGTCTTATAAGAGGAGTGTCTGAAACCACCGCTCACTGTTAATTAACATAATATTTTAGTCAGATGTTGCTGCGCACATAATTCGTGCTGCTGTGACTTGCAAGTCACGCCTTTAAATTATTTCTAGGTTATAGTATTGTATGAATATTGTCCCACTGTAAATACAGTGCAAATAGTTTTGTCTCCTTGGATAAAAGTGAATTGGAAATAAAAATCAATAATAGACTGAACAGTTCCATGATAATATGTCTGTAACATTTACCACTCTCATCTTTTAAGTCAAAAGGCACTAGGTAGGTGTGTGTGTGACATTAATAATTAATTGGGAAAATTAATATAGTTAAATTTATGAAATAAATTAGTAATATTAGTTTTATTCCAAACTAAATTGAATGGTTTTTCTTTTAGTCTTCTTTGTTGGCCTTGAGAAAGCTGACATATATTTGAAAATTATTATCATTTATTATGAGAGTAATTGACAACGACTAAAATTTTATTGTTTCACCAAATTCAGCTCAGATCTTCAGACTCGTCTGACTCGTTGCTCTGGTCAGACTTTTTCCTTCTCAAAAAATCCTAGTGACTTTCATTATCTGAGCGATGAAGGTCTTACACTTAAGGTCCACTAGAGGGGGAGACAGGATTTCTGTTAATGTAAGTTTAAATGACAGATAAATACATGAATTTAATGTGTAACACAGGTTCTTCAATGATAGATGGTGTGGTAGGGGGGTATACCTTAGCTCAATGACAGCTGTATAATATAAAACAACATTAACTGCTGCAGCTGGTACCAAATAAAAATGATTAAGTTTTGGAAAACTGCAAGTCAAATGTACTTGCACAAATGACTTGCTGTTACATAATACCCCTTATGCGTTGTTGGGGACGTTTTCGTCATTAGGGGGTAAAGTTGAGTCTTATTTTGGCCACAACTTTCTCTGTGTTTCAGCTAATGGAATGATTGGTGACAAATCTTATTTTGACACTTATTTTGGGAAAATGCTTGAAATTTTTCAAAAACTCAACAGTATACTGTTGGTAAATTCACTACCCTTTTGTTATGTTCGGGATGAAAACACCCACTAAATTAAAATGCTGTAAAAATGACTCAGATAAAGATTTTTTTATTTTGTTTTGCATAAATCTATTAAACACCCTCAGTCCTGATCAAAACTACCAAATGTTTAAAAAGAAAATCCAAGATTTTAACTCTTTAATTACCAAGTTCATAAATGATGTCACTGATTTGGGAAGAAAAAACACACACAAAATGACATATTTTCAATATAAAAAGGGCATGTCAAAGATTAGTAACTGTAGATTAGCTTTGATGTATTGTTAGTTTTGTGCAGCATTAGATTTAAATTTTTTCTCCCTCATTTATTGTTGGTGGCTGTTTTTGTCCCATTGACTTCCATTATAACGACATTTTTTGCTTGCAAAGCCATGACACCATATAATCATGCACTCTTGATTGTTGGTGGTTTTCCCTGTTGGGAAGAGGTAACATTTGTTATTTTTACAATTGATCACTAGGTGGGACCATTAACCCTTTAGGCCTGTGCAAAAAAAGGCTTAGTTTCTGGCCTGTATATAGAGTTATATGGAGTTTAACAGCAAATTATAGTGTGTGTGTGTGTGTGTGTGTGTGTGTGTTTGAGAGAGAGAGAGAGAGAGAGAGAGAGAGAGTGAGAGAGACCTTTGTTCACTTACCTTGATGTATCTGAAAAAATCCAAATATGCACCTCATGCTCTCAGAACTACATGGACTAAACAATAAAAAAAAGAAGTGTGTTTATGCACCTGCTGACTTTTGATGGTGAAAAGAATGGAGGGCCTATGTGTGAAATGCTTGTCTTTTCTTGATGGTGAAGCCAGTTTAAAACCTTTAAATCTTATAAAAAAAACTACTTTGAACATAATTGATTATGGACCAAAATGCAATACCAACTTCAAATAAGCAGGAACTCGCTGGAGGGGTCAAGCTGCATAATCATTTCTAAAACTCTGGTTCAAGTCAAGCCCTTTCTCGTATTGCTTGCTGCTCTTCTCACCATCAAATGACCAGAAGGATGGCATGCAAGTGTTTAAATCCATGTACTGTTTTTGTTTAGTCTGTACTTATCACCACCATTAAAAGGCAGCAGGTGCATAAATACACTTTTGTTTACTCCATGTAGTTCTGAGAGCTGAGGTGTACATTTAGATTTTCTCAAATACATCAAGGTAAGTGCGCAAAAGTCTCTCTCTCTCTCTCTCTCTCTCTCCTACACACATACACACAATATAATTTGCTGTTATACTCCACATAACTCTATATACAAGTCAGAAACTAAGCTTTTTTTTGCACAGGCCTATCTAAAGGGTTGATGGTCCCACCTAGTGATCAACTGTAAAAAATAACAAATTTTACCTCTTCCCAACAGGGAAAACCACAAACAATCAAGAATGCATGATTATGTTTCATGGCTCTGCATTCAAAAATGTAATTATAATGGAAGTCAGTGAAAAAAAACATCCACCAACAATAAATTAGGGGAAAAAAATGTATCTAATGCTTATAGCAGTTTAATTGAGTGAATGTTTTCATCCCGAACATAACGAAAGGGTAGTGAATTTGAACAATGCACAAGGGATACATAATAATTTTTATTTGGCACCAGCCGCAATTAATGTTGACAGCTAGCAGGAGTGTGGTGGGGTGCGAGGTCTGTTTTGACCAATGGATGGAGACCTCAAGGCAGTGGCCTTAATGCTTATCTGAAGATTTGTCTTTATAGATTACAGTTTACATTGTACTTACTGAAGTACACCTCTGCATGCAGACACCCAATTGTACAAATTCATTTATAGATTTAAAACCCAGTCCTGAACCGGGAGAACAATGTTCTGCAGAGTTCAGTTCCAACACACTTGCTTGGACATTGCTACTGATCCTGAAGACCTTGCTTAGCTTAGGTGTGTTTATTTGGGGTAGCTAAACTTTGCAGGACACTGGCCAACCAAGAGGAGGACTGAGAGTCCTGACATTAGCATTTACATTCAGTGCATGTGATTTATCAACACTGAGTACATCTTAAAATGTACAGCTCATGAAAAATGGACAAACAGATGGACAAATGGACAAACATTAAATGCATAAACCAGTGTGAATAAAAAATATATTAAAATACATTTGGAGGTAGAGCCAGAATGGGAAGTTTTAAAGTACAGCTTGAAGTGTGAAGTTTATTCTTGTACACAGATATGGCATATTCATGGTAGTACACATGAAATTAATGTATTTATTTGCCATTTTACGTAAATAGAAATCCTGTCTCCCCCTCTAGTGGACATTAAGTGTAAGACCTTCATTGCTCAGATAATGAAAGTCACTAGGATTTTTTGAGAAGGAAATTTGGTGAAACATAAAAATTTTAGTCGTTGTCAATTACTCTCATAATAAATGATAATAATGTTCAAATATATGTTGGCTTTCTCAAGGCCAACAAAGAAGACTAAAAGAAAAACCATTCAATTTAGTATGTAATAAAACGAATATTACTAATTTATTTCATAAATTTAACTATAGTAATTTTCCCAATTAATTATTAATGTCACACACACCTACCTAGTGCCTTTTGACTTAAAAGATGAGAGTGGTAAATGTTACAGACATATTATCATGAAACTGTTCAGTCTATTATTGATTTTTATTTCCTCTTCACTTTTATCCAAGGAGACAAAACTATTTGCACTGTATTTACAGTGGGACAATATTCATACAATACTATAACCTAGAAATAATTTAAAGGCGTGACTTGCAAGTCACAGCAGCACGAATTATATGCGCAGCAACAACTGACTCAAATATTATGTTAATTAACAGTGAGCGGTGGTTTCAGACACTGCTCTTATAAGACTCTTATTCTGAAAGAATGTAAGATCGAGTTGAAGGCGGAGCGATCCGACCAATCAGATGAAAGGAGCGTTTCAGCTCCGCCCACAAGTGCGAATGAAATATTGAAGCCATAAGCCGTTTTTTAAACCCAAAACGACAAAATGAGAAATCAAGTCAAAAACTCATTTTCCGTTTGTTTACCTAGATGGAATCCTCTTGAGTCTTTCGTTTTCTGTTTTTTAATTGAAAACGGATTTGGAATGGACGGAAGATACCCTAATCCACTAGCCTACTTCCAGCACAAAAAAAAACATTTAGCAAAATATTAACCAAAATTAATCAGTTTCATTTATTGAGGCAAAATTTTCAATAAAAAGTTTTTTAAAATTATGATTTTTTAATTTGTAATCATTATGTAAAATTAGCTACAGGACCAATACCCCCCCCCCCCCCCCCCCCCATTTGAATATATAATATGACTATACATATATATATACATTAAATTACAGTAAAGATTAAACGCTTAAGTTATTTTTTAAGTAACGTTTCCTGTCGCCGATTAGGTTTCCTGGAGTCCACAGTTTATAAAAACACAGTTTGCTGACTTCCTGTTTGCTGTTGACGGCTGTTCTGCGTTTGAGCTCCGTCACTATATTCTTTTCATTGACTATTTTTAACTTAAAAAAAATTTTATACATCATTGTTTCCGTTTATATAACGCGTGAATATATCCTCTATTGTATTCTACAACAAAAACAATCAGAGCGCCTCGCTATCACTAGTTTTATTTTGATCTCCCGGGTCCGCTATTAGCTTTTAGCCAGTTAGCATCAGCAAGCGTGTTTGCTGCTAACTGCGCTTACATTGCTAATACTCTATTCTCACACATTACCACTGCTGTACTCACTGTTACTTGCTTTAATGGCGGATGAATGTCTCCACTCTGTGCAGCTCGAGCTCGAGGCCGTGGGGAAGCAGATTCGCGACCTGGAACAGAGGCAGGCCCAGCTGAGAGAGCGGAGACCCGCGCTGGAATCATCCCGGGCTGACGCTCACAAGTCCGGGGTAAGTATACAGCGTGCTGTTAACAGTCCCACCACGTCTACTCCGTGTGTTTCTCTGCGCAGGCCCGGTGCACCCAGGACGCGATCTTCCCAGATGTCCTTCACTGCGACGCCGGGACACCACGGACCCTGGGTGCATCCACAGCGGAGGACGCGAGCTGGGTCCCGGGCGACTACTTCTCCCCCTCCTGCCTTCAAGCTCTCCATCCAGAACCGCTTCGCTCCCCTCCGCGAGACAGGACGCGACGCTGTGATCATCGGAGACTCCATCGTCCGACACGTAAGTGCTACGTTAGCCGAAGGTAAAGTGCACACTCATTGTTTGCCTGGTGCTCATGTTCTCGATGTTTCTGCGCAGATACCCACGATCCTGAAGGACGGCGAGAGCCCCAGAGCGGTCGTGCTTCACGCCGGGGTTAACGACACCACGCTGCGGCAGACGGAGAAGCTGAAGAGGGACTTCAGGAGCCTGATCGAGACGGTTCGCAGCAAGATGCCCGCGGCGACGATCGTCGTGTCAGGACCAGTGCCCACATATCGACGAGGACACGAAAGGTTCAGTAGACTTTTTGCTTTAAATGAATGGTTGTTGTCATGGTGTAAAGAACAGAAACTGCTATTTGTTAATAACTGGAATCTTTTCTGGGAGCGTCCTAGACTGTTTCGCGCTGATGGATTACACCCCAGCAGAATTGGAGTGGAGCTTCTCTCTGACAACATCTCCAGGACACTTCGCTCCATGTGACTAGTAAGACAATTCTCAAATAACCATTATGATGAGTTTTGTTCTAACCGCTTAAATGCTAAAGGTACTTGCGCTGTAAAACCTATTAAGACTGTGTCTGTTCCCCGAATAGTGAGGTCAAAATATAAATATAATGTAGGATCTAGAAAAAATCTTATCGTAATTAAACCAGAGGAATGTAAAGTAAATGAACAAAAACAATTTTTAAAGTTTGGGCTCATAAATATTAGATCACTCGCACCAAAAGCAGTTATTGTAAATGAAATGATCACAGATAATAGTTTTGATTTACTCTGCTTGACTGAAACCTGGCTAAAACCAAATGATTATTTTGGTCTAAATGAGTCTACTCCACCAAACTACTGTTATAAGCATGAGCCCCGTCAGACTGGTCGTGGCGGGGGTGTTGCAACAATATATAGTGATATTCTCAATGTTACCCAGAAAACAGGATACAGGTTTAACTCTTTTGAAATACTTCTGCTAAATGTTACTCTGTCAGACATGCAAAAGAAATCTAATGTATCTCTTGCTCTGGCTACTGTGTATAGACCACCAGGGCCGTATACAGAATTCCTGAAAGAATTTGCAGATTTCCTCTCAGACCTTCTAGTTACAGTTGATAAGGCGCTAATCATGGGAGATTTTAATATTCACGCTGATAATGCAAATGATACATTAGGACTTGCGTTTACTGACCTAATAAACTCCTTTGGAGTCAAGCAAAATGTCACCGGGCCCACTCATCGTTTTAATCATACACTAGATTTAATTATATCGCATGGAATCGATCTTACTGCTATAGATATTGTACCTCAAAGTGATGATATTACAGACCATTTCCTTGTATCGTGCATGCTGCGTATAACTGATATTAACTATATGTCGCAGCGTTACCGTCTGGGCAGAACTATTGTTCCAGCCACCAAAGAAAGATTCGCAAATAACCTGCCTGATCTATCTCAACTGCTAATTGTACCCAAAAATACACACGAATTAGACGAAATTACTGACAACATGGGCACTATTTTCTCTAATACATTAGAAGCTGTTGCCCCAATCAAATTGAAAAAAGTTAGAGAAAAACGTACTGTACCATGGTATAACAGTAATACTCACTCTCTCAAGAAATTAACTCGTAGTCTTGAACGCAAATGGAGAAAAACTAACTTAGAAGTTTTTAGAATTGCATGGAAAAACAGTATGTCCAGCTATAGACAGGCTCTAAAAACTGCTAGGGCAGAGCATATACACAAACTCATTGAAAATAACCAAAACAATCCTAGGTTTTTATTTAGCACAGTGGCTAAGTTAACAAATTACCAGATGCCACCTGATTCTAATATTCCACCAACGTTAAATAGTAATGACTTTATGAATTTCTTCACTGATAAAATAGATAACATTAGAAATACAATAGCGAATGTAGATTCTACAGCGTCTAACACTTCAGTTTCATCCATCGCACCCAAAGATAAACTGCAGTGCTTTACAACCATAGGACAGGAAGAGCTAAATAAACTTATCACTGTATCTAAACCAACAACATGTTTATTAGATCCTGTACCCTCAAAATTACTGAAAGAGCTGTTACCTGTAGCAGAAGAAACACTTCTCAATATCATAAACTCGTCGTTAACTTTAGGACACGTCCCAAAACCATTCAAGCTGGCGGTTATCAAGCCTCTTATTAAGAAACCAAAACTAGATCCTAGTGTACTGGCAAATTATAGGCCTATCTCAAATCTTCCATTTATGTCTAAAATTTTAGAGAAAGTTGTGTCTGCTCAATTGAGCACCTTCCTGCATAAAAATGATATGTATGAAGAATTTCAGTCAGGTTTTAGGCCCCACCATAGCACAGAAACTGCACTTGTTAAAATTACAAATGACCTGCTCCTTGCGTCAGACCAAGGCTGCATCTCATTTCTAGTCTTACTTGATCTTAGTGCTGCGTTCGACACCATAGATCATGACATACTCATAGATCGATTACAAAACTATACAGGTATTCAAGGGCAGGCTCTAAGATGGTTTAGATCCTACCTGTCCGATCGCTACCATTTTGTTTACTTAAATGGGGAGTCATCTCATTTATCATCAGTAAAATATGGAGTGCCACAAGGTTCCGTCCTAGGTCCCCTTCTATTTTCAATATATATGTTGCCCCTTGGTAATATTATTAGAAAATACGGAATTAGCTTCCACTGTTATGCTGATGATACTCAGCTATATATCTCAACGAGACCAGATGAAACTTCCCAATTATCTAAGCTAACAGAGTGTGTTAAAAATGTAAAAGATTGGATGACACACAATTTTCTCCAATTAAATTCGGATAAGACAGAGATACTAATTATTGGACCAAAAAACACTACACAGAATCTTGTAGATTACAATCTGCAACTAGACGGATGTACTGTTACTTCCTCTACAGTCAGAAATCTGGGTGTTATATTAGACAGCAATTTGTCTTTTGAAAATCATATTTCCAATGTTACAAAAACTGCATTCTTCCATCTTAGAAACATTGCCAAGCTACGAAACATGTTATCTGTTTCTGATGCAGAAAAGCTAGTTCATGCATTCATGACCTCTAGACTGGACTATTGTAATGCACTTCTAGGTGGTTGTCCTGCTTCTTCAATAAACAAGCTACAGGTAGTCCAAAATGCAGCAGCTAGAGTCCTTATGAGGTCAAGAAAATATGATCATATTACCCCAATTTTACAGTCTCTGCACTGGCTACCTATTAAGTTCCGTATCAGTTACAAATTATCATTACTTACCTATAAGGCCCTAAATGGTTTAGCTCCAGCGTACCTAACTAGCCTTCTACCACGTTACAACCCATCACGCACCCTAAGGTCACAAAACGCTGGACTTTTGGTCGTTCCTAGGATAGCAAAGTCCACTAAAGGAGGTAGAGCTTTCTCACATTTGGCTCCCAAACTCTGGAATAGCCTTCCTGATAATGTTCGGGGTTCAGACACACTCTCTCTGTTTAAATCTAGATTAAAAACACATCTCTTTCGCCAAGCATTCAAATAATGTATCTTTTTTAATTGTGAGTGTAGTTGCATCTGTTCAAAGTTGCATTTTTATTCATTAGCTTGGGTTAAACTAATTTTACTTTGTTGGATCAGCAGCTATGCTAATGATGTCTGTATTTTGTTTCTATGTTTCGCCACGGGATTTACATCCCGTGGTAACTAGGATTTAAACAAGCTCCAGTCTGGATCCAGAACACCTGAGAAGAGATGATGCTGACCCTCAGAGGACCCCAGATGATGCTAACCTTGAATCAACAAACAGAACTAACAATTATTGCTAAATGTGTGACTGAATCATATAATAACTTAATTAATAATATTGATAGTTCATCGTCTAGCTGACTCGTCTTGTATTATTATTATTATTTTTTCTAAAATCCTGTCAAATGTGCACAAACTACTAGCTACTACTAAATATTGTAGAAACATAATTTTCTGTAAAGTTGCTTTGTAACGATTTATTTTGTAAAAAGCGCTATACAAATAAACTTGAATTGAATTGAATTGAATAAAAACATACAGTCATGCCCACAAATATTGGCACCCTTGGTAAATATGATCAAAAAAGGCTGTGAAAATTCATCTGTGTTGTTAATCCTTTTGATTCTTTTATTTAAAAAATTCACAAGAATGTATCCTTTCATTGGATAATAAGAATTTGAAACGGAGGGGAAATATCATTATGAAATTAATGTTTTTCTCAAATACTCGTTGGACACAATTATTGGCACCTCTAGAAATTCTTATGAGTAAAATATCTCTGAAGTATATTCCCATTCATATTCACAATTTTGAGCACTCCAGCATGATTATAAACATGAAATCATCCAGCTCTGACTTCCTTTTTCACAGAAATATAAAGAGGAGGGAAAATCCATCACAATGAGAAAAACCAGAGAAAATATTTATGAAGTGCAGCAAAAGATATTGGGGCTTCAAAAATCGGTGAAGTGGCTGTAAGAAAAGAACTAGGAAAGTAAACATTCCCATTTCCACCATCAGGGCAATAATTAAGAATTTCCCACCAACAGAAAATGATACAAAACTGCCTGGAAGAGGACGTGTGTTTATATCATCCTAATGTGCGGTGAGAAAGAGAGTTTATGTAGCTAAAGACTCTCCAAGGGTCACAGCTGGAGAATTGCAGAAAATAGTTGAGTCTCTGGTTCAGAAAACCTTTTAAAAAATTGTCAAACAGAACCTACATCACCACATGTTGTTTGGTAGGGTTACAAGAAAAATTATCCTAGCTCATTCAAAAACAAACTAAAGCATTTTCAGTTATCAGCCATGATTGGAATTTTAAATGGGACTGGCTTTTATGATCAGATGAAACTAAAAAGTGAGCTTTTTAGCAGCAAACACTCAAGATGGTTTTGGTGAACACAGAGAAAAAAAGTACCCCATGTGTACAATGAAATATACTGCTCTATTTTTGATGTTGTGGGCCTGTATTTCTGCTGGAGGTCCTGGACATCTTGTTTAGATACGTGGCATCATTGATTCTATCAAATACCAACAAATAAAAAATCAGTAAGTGACTGACTCTGTTAGAAATCTTATAATGGGTCATGTTTGGATCTTCCGATCATACAGTAATCCAAACACAAGCCTCAGAAATAACACAGAAATGGGTCACTGAGCTCAAAACCAAGCTTCAGCTATAGCCATTGCAGTCCTCTGACCTGAACCCTACAGAAAATGAGAGGAGTGAACTGAAGAGGAGAAGCTGGGAATCTGAAGGGTCTGGAGTGATTCTGGATGAAGGAATGGTCTCTGAACTCTTGTCAGGTGTTCTCTAACCTCATTAGGCATTATAGGAGAAAATTTAGAGCTGTTAAACTGGCAAATGGAGGTTTCAAAAAGTATTGAATAAAAGGGTGCCAATAATTGTGTCCAACGAGTATTAGAGAAAAACATTTATTTCATAATGATATTTCACCACATTTAAAATTCTTATTATCCAATGAAATTATACATTTTTGTGATTTTTTTTTAAAGAAAAGATCAAAAGGATTAACAACACAGATGAATTTTCACAACCTTATTTGATCATATTTACCAAGGGTGCCAGTATTTGTGGGCATGACTGTAGTACTGCGGTTTTAGCTGTTTGCTGTACACCTCGACCTAACCTTTGCCTTTTTTTTTTATTGCTTAGCTTAGCTCTCACTATATATTATAATAGTTTATATCATATTTTTTTTAAACATTATATATTTATTAGCCTACTTATTTACGAAATTGTATGAAAATACAGATGTTTAGATTATAACTCAGGTTTATTTGTAATTATTTTTTATAAAATATAGATTTTTTAAAAATGTCTCAGTACATATAGCCTAGTGACTGCAGAAAAAAAGTTAACCATGCATTCATAAATTTGCAATAGGCAATTATTTCATTTTATTGAAATGTACAAATTTTTGAATATTTAAATATTATATCTAAATATTTGTTTGGATGTAATATAGAAGTCACTTAGTAATTATAACTAGGTAACTAAGATTTGCACAAGCTCCAGTTTGGATCCAGAACACCTGAGAAGATGATGCTGACCCTCAGAGGACCCCAGATGATGCTAACCCTGAATCAACAAACAGAACTACCAAATATTGCTACAAGTGTGACTGCATCATATATTTATTATTAATTATTAATAATATTAATAATGTTCATCGTCTGGCTGACTACATCTTGCATTAATTTTCTGAAAAATCCTGTCATACGTGCACAAAATGACAGTCACCACTTATAAGCTATTACTAAATATTGTAAATATAGCTATACAAATAAACTTGAATTGAATTAATTATAATTCGGTCCCTCCGTGAAGAGAGAGTCAGTCTGCTTCGTGAGGAAAATGGGTCTCCGGCTGCGGAAAGTGAGTCTCCGGCTGCGCGAGGAAAGTGAGTCGTTCGCTGCGTGAGGAAAGTGAGTCGTTCGTTACGTGAGGAAAGTGATTCGTTCGCTGCGTGAGGAAAGTGATTCGTTCACTGAGGAAAGTGAGTCGTTCGCTGCGTGAGGAAAGAGTTGTTCGCTTAGTGAGGAAAGTGAGTCGTTCGCTGAGTGAGGAAAGTGAGTCGTTCGCTGCATGAGGAAAGTGAGTCATTCGCTGAGTGATAAAAGTGGTCGTTCGTGAGTGAGGAAAGTGAGTCGTTCGCTGTGTGAGGAAAGTTAGTTGTTCGCTGCGTGAGGAAAGTGAGTCATTCGCTGAGGAAAGTGAGTCATTCGCTGCGTGAGGAAAGTGATTTGTTCGCTGAGAGAAGTGAGTCGTTTGCTGTGTGAGGTGAGTCTGATGCACCGCCGGCCTATCAGTGGTAAACTCAGTGGCTACTGGCAATTATACGGTGAATTCCTGCGACAAGTCAGTAGCCTTATTTTTGGACCAGACCGCACGCAGAAGGTCAAGAGACTCAAGTGAGAGAACATGGACAAGACAGTTGGCCCGTGTACGTTTTGATCATTTCGGTTTATGGCTTCAATATTTAATTCGCACTTGTGGGCGGAGCTGAAACGCTGCTTTCATCTGATTGGTCGAATCGCTCCACCTTCAGCTCTGTCTTTTTATTCTTTAAGGCAGAATAACAGTCAGTGCGAGTGAAGCACTGTAATGTCTGAAACCACGGATCACTGTTAATTAGCATAATATTTGAATCAGATGTAGATGGGCACATAATTTGTGCTGCTGAGACCTGCAAGAGACCCTGTTGAATTATTGTATGAATATTGTCCCACTGATAAATATAGTGCAAATAGTTCTGTCTCTTTGGACAACATTGAAGTGGAAATAAATATAGTTAAATTTATGAGATAAAATTAAATAGGATTTTTTGGGAAGGTAAGTCTGGCCAGTTATACAAGCAACACGAGTCGGACGAGTCTGTAGATCTGAGCTGAATTGGGTGAAACATTAAAGTTCTAGTCTGTGTCAGTTACTCTCATAATAAATAATAATAATAATAATAATGTTAACTGTATTTTTTGGTATAAGTTGCATCAGTCCAAAAATACATCATGACAAGGAAAAAAACATATATAAGTCGCACTGGACTATAAGTCGCATTTATTCAGGACCAAAAGAAAACATCACCGTTTACAGCCGCGAGAGGGCGCTCTGGGGTAGGCTACAGGAGCACTGAGCAGCATGAGCACTGAGCAGCATAGAGCTAATTTTACTTTTTTATTTAGAAATTTAACTTTATTAATTTTTACAATTATTTATTAATGTCACACACACACATACCTATCCTTATGACTTAAAAGATGAGTGGTAAATGTTACATGGAACTGTTCAGTCTATTATTGATTTTTATTTCCACTTAACTTTTATCCAAAGAGAGAGAACGTCTCGGTTACGTACATAACCCTCGTTCCCTGATGGAGGGAAATGGAGACGTTATGTCGAACGACATATGGGGTCTCACTTGGGAGGCCAATCATCTCTGAATTTAAGAGAAAACACCAATGAAAATTGGCTAGTGGATTAACATACCTGAGACACTCCCCGTGCCAACGGGTATAAATAGGGTGACAGGTGCATCCACTCATTAGGTTTTATGCTGAGGAGCCGAGAACGTGTCCCGGCAATAGCGAATGGTTCAAGGTTGTGGCATGGGGACATAACGTCTCCGTTCCCTCCATCAGGGAATGAGGGTTATGTACGTAACCGAGACGTTCCCTATCTGTCGGTCACTACGAGTTATGACGAACGACATATGGGGTCCTATGGAAAATGGCACAACCTGAACACCATCACAACCCTGTGGCGCTGCAATTGTCGACAAGCCCTTGCGTGCCACAAAAGCTACGCTTAAGGTCGTAACCTTCCCAAAGCCCCAGCGCAAATTCACTGTCCTTGGTACCAAAGGGGCCAAAGGGTGAGTACATCGCTGCTGGAGAAGGCCACGCTTCTGTTCCGCCCACATAAAGTTAATGGAAGGGATTTCAACCTTCAGAGAAAGATTGCTTCAAATCTTCCCTATTTGTTCTTTCAGCTTGGCAAGACAATGGGGAAGCGAGCCTTGGGAAAAGGTGGCTACGGAGACCACATCCTACCCGTAGGGAGGTGACATGTGGAGATACTGATATGGACTGACCCAGGGGGCAGTACTACATATGGAAGGGGTCTCTGCGGCAGGTCCTACCCCAGAGTAGGGATGGAACGGCTGCCAGAAGAGACTGACAGAACGGGTCTGTCAAGGGAAGACACGGGTTTGCCAAAAGGGAAACCTTACCGTGGAAAAATACACATATGGGATTGCCTGTAGGGAATCAAGCCATATGGACACCTAGCCCAGTACAGGGGCTGACCGGAGCTCCGGGCATGCTAACACCAGTACTGGGCCTGGCAACAGACTGCCGAGGGTGCTGGAGGATGCTCAACCAGGGTGCGCCAACCAGGGAACTCTACTGGGAGAATAAAGGCGATCACATCCCTGTGTTGGGGGAATGGCGCAGCAAGCTTGACACCGAGCCAGCCCTTCCCAACAATTACCTGTTACCCAACACACAGGAAGAAACTGGCTCTACATGGAGGTTGTAAAACCTTGCAAAGGTGTTGGGTGTCGCCCAGCCCGCAGCACGACAGATGTCTGCCAGAGAGGCGCCGTGCGCCAGCACATAGGAGGAGGCCACACTCCGTGTGGAGTGGGCCCTAACCCCCAGGGGGCACAGCTCGCCTTGGGAATGGTATTCCAAGGCGATTGCATCCACTATCCATTGGGCCAACCTCTGTTTGGAGACAGCCTTCCCCTTCTGCTGACCTCCAAAACAGACCAGGAGCTGCTCAGAGCTTCTGAAGCTCTGGGTGTGGTGCAAGTATATGCGAAGCGCTTTTACGGGACACAGCAATGGCAAGGCTGGATCTGCCTCCTTCGGGGCAGCGTTTGCAGGTTCACCATCTGGTCTCGGAAGGGAGTGGTGGGAACCTTGGGCATGTATCCCAGCCGGGGTCTCAGGAAAACGTGAGAGTAGGCCGGCCCGAACACAAGGCACTCTTCACTTACCGAAAATGCTTGGAGGTCCCTGACCCTCTTGATGGAAGTGAGCACAATCAGGAGCGCTGTCTTGAGAGACAGGAACTTAAGCTCGACTGAATCCAGAGGCTCAAAGGGACCCCTCTGAAGTCCCGCCAGGACAATAGTGAGGTCCCAGGAGGGAATCAGGGGTGTCCTAGGAGGATGTAACCTTCTGGCACGCCTCAGGAACCTAATGATCAGGTCATGCCTCCCCAGGGACTGCAGTGGCAGCCACATACACTTTCAAGGTGGAGGGTGACAGCCTACGCTCCAACCTTTCTTGCAGGAAAGAAAGCACGACTCTGACCGAGCTTCTCCAGGGGTCTTCTCGGTGAGAAGAACACCAATTCGTGAACAGACTCCACTTCAGAGCATAGGCCTGCCTCGTAGAGGGGGCTCTAGCTTAAGTTATAGTGTCCACCACCGCCGGTGGCAGATCCCTTAGGTCTACCGCGTCTCGTCCAGAAGCCACACATGGAGATTCCAAAGATCCGGACGTGGGTGCCAAATGGTGCCCAGCCCCTGAGAGAGGAGGTCCCTCCTCAGGGGGATGCGCCAGGGAGGGGCTGTCACGAGGAGCATGAGTTCCGAAAACCAGGTCCGGGTGGGCCAGTAAAGCGCAACCAACAGGACCTGTTCCTCGTCCTCCCTGACCTTGCACAGTGTCTGTGCGAGCAGGCTCACTGGGGGAAACGCATACTTGCGTAAAGCCCGAGGCCAGCTGTGTGCCAGTGCATCTGTGCCCAGGTGGGCCTGGGACAGGGAATAGTACAGCTGGCAGTGGGAGGACTCGTGGGAAGCAAACAGGTCTGCCTGGGCTTCCCCGAATCGACTCCAGATCAGCTGGACCATCTGGGGATGGAGTCGCCATTCCCCGGGGAAAGTGAGCATTCGTGAAAGCGCGTCTGCTGCACGATTGAGCTCCCCCAGGATGTGGATAGCGTGCAGCGACTTGAGCCGTGTCTGACTCCAGAGGAGGAGATGGCGGGCGAGTTGAGACATGCAATGTGATCGTAGACCGCCCTGTCGGTTGATGTACAAAACAGCAGCAGTGTTGTCCGTGCGGACATAAAGCTAGATGCACTGCCAGCAACTCAAGACAGTTGATGTGCCAAAGTAGTCGAGGTCCTGTCCAGGACCCTGAAGCTGCCTGCCCGTTGCATGTCGCGCCCCATATGCCCCAGGAGCCTCTGAAAGTGTTTCAGTGGTACCACTGTCCTGCCTCTGAAGGAACTCAGGCAGTTCAGCACTGACTGGGCACGCTCGCTGGTGAGACGCACCGTCATACTCACCGAGTCTAACTCCATACTGAGATTATAGATTCTCTGCACAGGGGAGAGCTTGCTCTTCTCCCGGTTGACCTGAAGCCCCGACTGACTGAGGTGCCGGAGCACCAAGTCCCTGTGATCGCACAAGTCCTCTCGGGACGAGATAGTTGAGGATCCTGATGCCCACTTCCCAGAGTGGGGCAAGGGCACCTTCTGTGACCTTCGTGAAGACACGGGGGGACAGGGAGAGCCCGAAGGGGAGGAGCTTGTACTGCCATGCCTGACCCTCGAAGGCAAACCGCAGAAACGGTCTGTGACGAGGGAGGATCGAGACATGAAAGTACGCATCTTTTAGGTCGATCGCTGCAAACCAGTCCTGGGGCTGGACCAATTTGATAATGCATTTCTGCATCAACATCCAGAACGGGAGCTTGTGCAGGGCCCGATTCAAGACTCGCAGATCCAGGATAGGTCGAAGACCACTGGTTTTCTTGGGCACGATGAAGTAAGGGCTGTAAAACCCTGTCCTCATCTCGGCTGTAGGGACCAGCTCGATTGCATCCTTTGCCAGCAGGACAGCAATCTCCTCGCGCAAGACAGAGGCGTCCCAGACTGCCACCGAAGTCACGAGCAAGCCATTGAACTTGGGAAGTCGCCGGGTGAACTGAAATGCGTAGCCGAGTCGGAACGTCCAAATGAGCCAGCGTGACGGGTTGGGCAGCGCAAACCATGCTCCCGAACTCTGTACAAGTGGCACCAAAGGGACAGTCGACATACCCGCAGTGGTGCAGCGATGGGGAGTTGTGTCGGATGGCCCAAAAGGCATTGCGTCCTGAGTCATCACAGCCACACTCCCCGTGTTCCCGGAGGAACTGGCCAGAGACGCGTGGAGAGGCTTTGCGTCTCCGAATCGCGACCTCTTGATTGCTGGCGAAAGGGGTCGTCGTGGGTGAGAGTGAGGAGGCTGTGCGTCGCTCATTGTCAACCCACGAGCCTTGCAACTCGGAGGAAATTGCTCTTTCATTGAAAAAGTGGGTGCCATTGGCCGTTTGACCAGTGTTGTAACAGAAAGAAACATAAACTGAAGATTTTCCCCCCGGCCCTCCTCCGGGGGAAGGAGTGGCGCTGTCTCAGCAGTTTCCCACATCTCCTAGTTGCCCGTGTCAGGGCCGCTTAGTCGACTTCTTTGAGGACTTCACAGCCGGGAGTGACACGGGGGGCGCCGCTCTCCTGCGTGGGGCTCGACGCGCCGCCCTCGAAGAACTCTTAGCACGGGACTGAGGCGCTGCCCGCGACGGAATGGTGGCAACCGGAGGAACACGTCGGGGCAAGATGTGTTGAATGGCCTCGACAGTGTCGCCGAACAGGCCTGCCTGGGAGATGGGAGCTCGAGAAAGCGGGCTTTGTCCATGTCTCTCATCTCAGCCAGGTTTAGCCAGAGATGCCGCTCCTGGACCACCAGCGTGGACATCGCCTTCCCGAGGGACCGCGCCGTGACCTTCGTCGCCCGTCACTCCAGCATCAACCCCGGGTCAGTACCACCCTCGTGCATTGCTTTACGTGCTTTGGCTTGGTGTACCTGCAGGATAGCCATGGCATGCAGGGCGGAGGCAGCTTGGCCCACAGCACTGTAAGCTTTGGCAGCAAGAGCGGCCAGGCAGCTTACAGGCCTTGGACGGGAGACGCGGACGATTCCTCCAAGTGGCGGCGTTTTGCGGGCACAGGTGCACCGCAAATGCTCTCTCCACCTGGGGAACATCCACGTACCCCCTGGCTGCCCCGCAACCGAGAGTGGTGAGGATGGAAAAGGGAGACAAACTGCAATCCTTAGAGGTCGATAACCCATCCCCCAATGCAGCAATCGACATCTGATCCTCGGGCGGCGCACCGAAAGACAGCGCCACCCGGCGGTCCTCTGCTCGAGCCAGAGAAACCGGGACGGGTGGCGACAGAGGGGTCTGCTGCACTCCCCTTGAGTAGTGAGAGACGCGATCGCAGCGATGCCATGTTTATACGCCCACAGTAGACGCATGAATCATCCACGAGCGCAGCCTCAGCTTGTTGGACGCCCAGACAATGCAGACAACGCTCGTGACCATCAACCGAAGACAGGAAATGACCGCATCCAGAAGGACACGGACGAAACGGCATCTTGAAAAAGATGCGGATCGTCCGTGATTTGCTCTTTTAGAAAGAGCTCTTTTAGTCAAAGCGGCAAGGGGAATCGCCGTCACAGGGACACCGCTGTACCGCGCCGTCACACCGACCAGGAACAGCTTCTCAAAACAAAGAAGAATTGGCTTTGTAGTGACTGCTCTCATCAACTACTCTGCTCCACTAGCCAATTTTCATTGGCGTTTTCTCTTAAATTCAGAGATGATTGGCCTACCAAGTGAGACCCCATATGTCGTTCGACATAACTCGTAGTGACCGACAGATAGGGAACTATTTGCACTGTATTTGTATTCATATACAGAGTTATTGTAGAAGTAATTCATTCTGATATTTATATATTAATAAATCTTAAATTATATGATAGCAAACATGTATGTTCAAAATAAAATACTGGTCTCCCAGAATAGCAATGGAGGACACAAATTAAGAGAATATTAAATATATTCATTTGTTTTCCAAAAATGAGCAGAGTTTGTATGAGTCTGGAACAACATGTAGAAAGTAAATTATGACCATTATTTATTATTTTATTATTTAACTAACCCTCGGAAGAGCAGCCCTCCACATACATGAACATTTGTGAGGTATGTGAATGTCATGTCTGTTTTAATGTTTCAGTAAAGAAGCTTTCGGAAAGCAATACATTTATTCAAACAATATCACATGCTCTCACACTAGTGCTGCCATTACAGCATTCTGGAGAAATGTGGTGGACCGAGACATTAAACACAAAGTGTTGAAATTATAAAACAGATTATTTACCTATGCTTCCAGATGTGAATACACCTCTACCTGAAAATGGATAGTTTAAGTAAAAATTTTATTTTTTCAAATGGATTTCTCTTAGGGCACTGATGAAGAGCAGGGGGTGACTGGGATGAATCCTGGTCAAAGAAGAGAACTTCCTTTCCCCTAAACTGATGCAGCAGTGGTTTTAAATGAGGACGCTGCCCTGGATGATGTAGAAGATGTCACATACCGTGCTGATGGGGCTTCTTCATGACTACATCAGTTATGCTGAAGAGATCATGAAAATTGACCGTGATGCATGATCTATATTCATGGACTATGAAACTAACTGTAAGTGTATAATTTGTAAGAACAATGTTAAATGCTTTTTCTGTGTTGTTTAGTAGAAGAGTTTACACAGTCATTCATACACACATACATCTGTTAAATGTTATAATATCAATTTTAATGTTGTGGTTTATTTGCGTACTGTCATGCTAGAATAGTTGGTAAAGAACCTAACTAATTGTACATTTATTGTATAAGTGTTTTTGTATATTTTTATACAGTATATAAAATTGAACAAAGTCCAATTTGATCTTAAGTTATATTCAACAAAGTTCAATGCTTTATGAACTCGGTACGTTAGCTTTTAATGCCATCCTTTTCTGCATTCTTTCTTACATGTTACTTTTTTACTTTTCTCTTGTTTTTAATAAATATATTCATTTTGATAATTATTATTTGTGTGTAAAAGGGATATTTAAAGTGAACAATATTTTTAGGTTTTATGCCTAGCTAAATTTGGGTTCATTTAAACATAGAAATGCAGTGTTTCCCCACATCCTTACACTCAATTGGTGGCGGCACTCTGCGAGTTAATTTTCTACCAGCAGGAGGCGCTAAGTGCGGGAGAGGTAGGTTTCTCCGGTAACGGGGGTAACTGGGTTCATCCCAAATTGGGTTGTTTTCAACCCAGCAATTTTTAGAGTGTAGGATCTCATGGCCATGACATAAGGATGTCATCCCCTCCACAAAATGATCTTTTGGCTATGACAAAGGCCTAACATCACGTTCCCATGAGTTAATATGATGTTCCCACAAATTAATATTTTGTGGCCAAGACATATCACATTCCCATGAGTTAATATGACATTCCCATGAATTAATATTTTGTGGCCAAGACATATTATCATGTTCCCATGAGTTAATATGTCGTGGCCACAACAAAACTAAGTGAATCGAACATGTCTCCTCCCAGTTCACTGTACTTCCGCAATATTTTGAATTAATAAAGTAGCGCCAACTTGATATGCTTAAAAAATGAAAAAAATGCATGAAAATCCAATGACACCTAACATTACATCGTCATCGCATCTTGTGTAAGGCTGCCTAACTCACACCTTAAATTAAAATGCAACAGTTTTGCATTCAAATGCGGATTAATTTAAATGAGAATATTTGAATTTAGATTTTTTTTGACAGCTCTAAACAGCTGATTAATTTTACACAGTTATGCAACTGAACCGAATCAATACTGACTAATTGAGATGTACTGTATGATGACATTATTTGCTTGTTAGAGCTGCTTTACAGCAGGATTGGAAATATTGTTAGGGCTGATGTGAAACAATCTATATTTTAGAAATCGCTTTAGAAATTGTTGAATCTGTGACTTGGCTTGCATGCATATTCAGTGGATGGGAGGATTATGATTATAATATGATTAAAAACCATGCATTGTTTTGTAAATAACAATGTTTTATACTTTAACTTTGTAAGCAGTAAAACAACGCAAACAGGGAACAGGGTTTCAAGTTTAGAAACATTTTGAGTCTCCCTCTTCCTTTTACTGTAGAAACCCCACCGAAAAACATGTATTTTACCTCCCGAAATGTGATTTTTACAATTGGGCAAGTTTTATGTAGAAATTGGGTGGGTTTTAATGAGAAAACCTGGCAACCCTGCATCACCCCACACACACACACACACACACACAGACACGAGTCCAGTGAACAAGAACAAAATAAATAGTTGTGGAACTCGGCTGTCAAAGCTAATTTATTCACTTAAACATCAAATGAAGTGATTATTTTCTTTTTAATTCTGATCATGCCAATGTATTTATTGATGAGTACACTATTATTTAAAAAATGTTAGCCTGAATGTACTGTAAGTCGCTTTGGATAAAAGCATCTGCTAAATGCATAAATGTAAATGTAAAATGTATGTTTGTAATAATAACGTTACCTGCCTGATGGATAGTAATGTCTACAACGGACAAGACCGCTGACATGACCGAAGTTGTATAATTAGGTACGGCCTCCCTGCTGCACTAATAGTAGTAAGGCCTTCCTCTCTTTATACTTGTCCTTAGCTGGATTAGTTGTGTCCCCTTTCAAAAACGGCTCTTGAGAAATTGTATGTTTATAGTTTCCTTCTGCTGTTAGATGAAATTTAGGCTCCTGAGTGCCCTACACTAATATTGGCACCTTTGGTAAATATGAGCAAAGGTGGCTGTGAAAATAATTCTGCATTGTTTATCCTTTTGATCTTTCATTAAAAAATTCACAAAATTCTAACCTCCTTATAAGTGATTCAAACTGAATCCAACTGTATGAACCATGTGTGTGCCATATGGTACCAAAACCATATGTTTTGTTCAATTATTGTGCAATTTTGAATGACGTCTTTTGTTTTGCAAAAGATACTTGTGTGTGTATCTATGTGTGAATTTTGTGTAGTGTTTTAATGAAATTAGGCTTGCTTTTAAAATCATGCCTAAGCAATCATAAAAAGCTGTAATGTTTGTTAATGGAACTCATCAGTTGTTTTTTTGTGTGTGTGTGAAAACAAAAACAAATAAACAAAAATCATTTAAAAACATTTGTATAATTATTGTACATGCAAGAAATCTTAAGAAGTTCTAACATCTTCCTAACATTTTTGATCAGACTCCTAGACTATGTGTAGGTTTATATCGAAGTACTGTACGCCTGAATCGACTAAGGCTGGGATTTAACTGGTTTGAAATAAAAGGGATATTCGTGTCCAAGAACACGAATCGATAGAACAAAAATTTGTGGCTGTCACAAAATGCTGTAAGACTGGGTTGGGAAGTCACACCAAATGATGATTGAATTTAATTAATAGAAGTTAATTAATTGATCAAGAAAAGTTTTTGACATTACTCTGTTATTATCTTAATTTTACGAAGTGCCTTCGATTTTAACAGTACTGTAGCTTTTCAGGTTAATTTTGCCACAATGACTGGTTAATGGCCATCGGTAACCAGTTTATATTATATATATATATATATATATATATATATATATATATATATATATATATATATATATATATATATATATATATATATATATATGTATGTATAAACAATGTTTTTTATGTATAGTGGAGACTGGTGCTACCCAGCTGTCCATCAGCTCACCAAGAGATGAAGAAAGACAGAAAACAAAATAATTTAATAATGGTCATTGCCAGTTTGGGACTGGGTTCATGTTGTGAATGTTTGATGCATTTTTTTTTTTTTTTTTTACATTATACATAATAAACATCCCAACATTTTGTAAAAATATTTAAAGCAAATTTATAATTGTTTCATACCTCTACATGTTGGATATGGCTGATCCCATTGTCCATCTGACTGGCATTCAATTGCTCGATGTCCGTAAAGCTTCAGGTTCACATCAGTGCAGTGAAAAAGTAAAACATGTCCAGGTCTATAAGGTGAAACAATACTTGGATGTCCATATAAAATTCCAACATTGATGAGTTGTTCCCCCTCACAGGCAATTTCTGTAGATGAAAAAAATACAATTCAATCTTTATTGAAAGAAAACTGCAACAGTTTTACTGGAATAAAGCAAAGCAGTTTAATGAGAGCTAACTTTACTTCAAATTTAGACCCACATTTGGGTTTTATGGTCAGTGAACTTTCATGAAAGAATTCAGAAAGGCTTTGCAAATAAATGTGCTATACAAACATGATTATATATTGTGCAACATATTGGATGTTTATCCTTCAGCTACGTTGTGTATCAATGCGTCACCTTGAGCATTTATTGAGATGTGTATGTGTGTATATATTATACAAGAGATCAAAATGAGACTTTCTGAAGAAAATGTGAGTTGATTTTATCACTGCCAACTTGTCACCGTGTTGGTAGTATTTATCAATGTTGTTGCTAGTTTGTTCTGGTCATCGCTAGGTGATTTGTTTTTCTTGGCCCAAATCAAAAGAGATTTGAGTGCTGATGAATTTTTCACCAAAGTTTAGCTTTTACCTTATGTGATCCTTACAAACGCTGCTAATAAAAACTCAGCATGGAAGAGCTCCTGATTCCTTTTCTTGATGACAGATCCTTTTTGTTGCTTTAAAGATTGGTTTCTATTTTTTTATAGGCTATTCTCTATTATAGGCTACTACACTGTATATATTCAAAAATTTGATCCTTAAATATTCTGTGCTTAGTGTCAATTTTGAATTAACCACTTCAGTTTATTATGTATTATTTCAATTTTCAAATTATTTTGTTGGCTTTGCTTGTGAAATTATTTCTTTCTGTAATTTGTTTTCCATTGCTTAGGTTATTTATATATATTAGGTTATTATATATTTATTTTGGCCTTGGGTCACTCTGAAGTTATTGCTCTTTAATAACTTATCTTTCTTCAATAAAAAAGTTGGCTTAAAGTCAGTGTATTTGTTGATCTGGTGTAAGAAGCATGCATATTGCATGTGTACCACAGATCTATCTTTAGTCAATCAGAAGCTTTTATTTTCTGTGTGCTTACCTTGACATATAGGAAAAGGGCTGCTCCATTCTCCATTTGGCAGGCAGGTGATGATTTTCTCTCCGTTTAATGTCATCCCTTCTCCAGTGCATGCAAAAGTTAGCTTGTGTCCAGGTTTGACGGGACCCGCAAAATCAGGGAGTCTTTGAATTCGTAAGTCTCCCACTGTTCTGTTCGACTGCAGAAGACATGTTGCCTCTAGAGAAAGAAGATAATTGGCCACATTTTATCCACTTAAAAGCTTTTACAATTTTATGAGTTCCTAGAGGTTGGGAGTAACTTTGCTACAAACTTCCAGTGTGATTTGGCATAATACATTTTTTTGATGAGTTAAAATTATGTATTCACCTTTCCCTAATAGCGTCATGTAAAATTCAAAGCGGTGGTTTAATTTGTTCAGAACACAACTACTTAATTAATTACTGCACTGTATTTTATTTAGCATTATACAAAATCGAGCATCGCTTTAGTTCAGTCAGGTCATGATAGTCATGCTTGCATCAGCTGACAGTCAGCTGTTCCTGATGTGTACCAATCCAGTCTTGACACCTATCTCCTGCGGTCTATTTAAATTCCCATTCTTCAGTGTCTCTTCCATCGCATCGCTGCTTGCAATTAACTCCCTCCTCCAACCCCAACTCCACCAACTGAACCTGTAATCTGATCTAAATTGTTCTTTCTTTACAGTGTCTTCATTTGAAGCAGTCGCTCACATTTTGTTTACAACTCATGTAATTGTGAATTTTAATTATGTATGCTTATGGTTCTGTTCTGTACCCCAGGGGGGTTTGTCTTGCTGCTTTCCCTGCTCTGTCCAAGCATGGCTGCATGGACGGGCGTGTGGAGTGTTCCCCAGAACATAACCATACCGCCAACACTAACTGTATGCAATTATAATTGTCATTAAATATACTTGACGGAAGTGGTCCTGATTGAAATAGTATTAGAAAAATAATATATACAATATAATAAACAAATTCCACAAAAATATGAAATATTATAAAATAGGAAGCATAATATTATAAAATACGAACAATATCCCACAACTATATTTTTAAGAAATATGTCATAAAATTAAGAAAAATGGAACATTTGCCATTTGCAAAATAGTATTTACAAAGGATACAACTGAAAGCATCTGTCAATCAAGAATTAATTTTTATATTGTAGTGATGTGTGACATTTCATTGGTCATTCAGTATTCCCGCCCACTACCTATGGAACAAGCCTCTAAAATGCTTTGCGCGTTCAAGTTGCTAAACTTATTCTTAGCGTCTAACTCAGTCTCTGGTGAGTGAAATCTAATGTTTTACTAGTCTGTGGGTAAATATAGACTTTTTGTCATCTAGCTTTAAATTTAGTCTTACATGAGAGTGATTTACTCGCAATGTAGAGAGGTGTTTACAATCTGTGAACTTACCAACACATTTCGGTAATGGGCTGCTCCATTCTCCATTTGACTGGCAGGTGATTACTTTCTCTCCTCGTATAATCAGTCCATTACCCTCACATGAAAATGTCAACCTGTGTCCACTTCGGATGAAGTCATCAGAGTGGTCAGGGAGTCCCGCCACTCGGACGTTTCCTTCTGGGACTATTGGTTGACATGATACCTCTAAACAGAAAAGGGTTTCAGGAGCTCAGATGGCCTTTATGGTTATTTCAGTCCATCCAGGATATACACAATGTAAAGAAAGATTTGATGTCACCTGCATTTTAGGGCTTTATGGTATTCTTACAATTATTAAGGGGGGGGGGGGGGGGGGGGTGAAATGCTCGTTTTCACTCAATATCCTGTTAATCTTGAGTACCTATAGAGTAGTACTGCATCCTTCATAACTCCAAAAAGTCTTTAGTTTTATTATATTTATAAGAGAAATATAGTCTGTAACGATTTTTCCCGGAAAAACACGACCGGCTGGAGGCGTGACGTGTGGGCGGAGCTAAAGAATCACGAGCGCGAGTAAGCTTTTGCGTTGAGAGCGTTTGGAAGCTGTGACATTACCGTGAGGAAAAAAACATCATCCAAAACAAACCATGGCTAACAGTCAGATTCAGCGATTCAGCAGATCCAGAGGCTGAAATTTAACAAGAGCAGCATCAGCAACGACGTCTCTATGTGGTATGTATTGAAACTGTATATATTTGCTTAGCGGTTTTGGAAAAAGACTAAGTTCCACTTTATGTCGTCTTTTTTTTTTTTTTTTAAGCTGTACATGTGGAAAGTGCAGTTTGATGACAACATCGCATGTTGTTTACTTGATGTGCTTAGAGTTAGGTCCGAGTCCACCTTTGTCGAGTACGAGTCAAGACCAAGTCCACAAACATCAAGTCCGAGTCCGAGTCCAAAAGGGGCCGAGTTGGACTCAAGTCCGAGTTCTTAAAGACAGAGTCCGAGTCGAGTCCGCCCGAGTCCAGAAAGTAATTAAATTAAAAAAGATTATGAATTGGTATTGTACATTTTTACATTCTATTAATATTTTAAACTTTCAACCCATTAAACCAATGGCAATATAAAAATGTAATAAAAAAATACCACTGTTACATCTAGTCATTGCCATTGAACATTTTTATTTTATGTCAACAGAACTAGTTTCCTATCAAAAAAGGTTTCAAAGGTTTTTATTGTATTACAAGTGCATAAAAATACAAATGAAACTGTTTTATTATTGTATCACACTATATTGTCCTCCAGTTAAAGCTTACATTTTAATTATTTAATGCCTCTCCCCCCACATTTGACAGAGGTAAAGTGCAGCCAATGAGGAGATCCTTAATGATGACATTATGAATTTCACGGATCACCAGTACACTGAACCGAAAACCGTTTCTTTCGGACGCGTCCGATTTGAGAAATGGAAGCTTTAGCATAAGTTCTGCCAGGAAGACTCAATTGTTAGCGTGACCTATTACCTTTTCAATCGTCCAATCACGTTCTAATAATAGAAGTATAAAAGAACCTGTGCTTACACTTGTCTGAGTTTGCAGATGCTGAACACGTCACTCGCCACCACCCACCCCTCCACCACCAAGATTGGCTCCTCCCTCAACAATAACAAGCATCTTCCCTCCATCTCCCTTACCACCACAGGATGTTCTTCCCCTCCAACCATACCACCACCACCAGGATGGTCCCTCCTAAAACGTCACGGGGGTCGGCTGCGCCCCTGCCTTCATCTTCAGGCAGGAAATACTGAATCCGTACCCTCGGACAGCTATTTACGAATGGGGCCTACGCCAAATACAAACATACAGCTTGCTGGGTCATAAATAAATGTATGAATTGTTTCAATATCTTCTCCGAGTCTTTCTGGTAGAACTGATGAACTGATGATACTGCGCATGCGTTTAATTTTTCAAGTATTTTTTTAAACATTGGAAAGTGTGATAAAATAACTAATATATATATAGTTTAATTTTTTTTTTAAGATACATGTTTCTAATCTGTATATTGTAAATTATGTATGGGCCAAAGGGGTTTTCAGGGAAGTTGGACAATAATTAAGACTCTAAAGACTCCATGTTTAATATGAATAAGGGATGATTTATGAAATATCTGTACTGTATTTATAGTTAATGTTGACAGATTCACAAATTGAGTTTGTAGTAAACAGAACATGAACACGAGTAGAGCAGCTGATGATACTGAACTGCAGTACGTGCCGGTTTGAGCGATTCTCGTTTTCGAGTCAAGAATTGGTTGCATCGGTTTTCGGATCATCAGTAAACTGAACCGAAAACCGTTTCTTTCGGACGCGTCCAATTCGAGAACCGAGGAGCTGATGATACTGTGCATGCGCGATTCAGCGTGAAGCCGACTGACTCACAGCGCGTCTGAACCGAACTGATTCTTTTGGTGATTGATTCTGAACTGATTCTGTGCTAATGTTATGAGTGCGGGTAAACCGAGGGCTTGAATGAAGGGCAATCTGACGAAACATAAGTTCATTTAATAACAAATACATCTTTATATATTGTGCAAATCCGGCGTCAAACTGGGCCTTGTTTGTAAAACAAGCATCTTCGAAATGCAGGGAACAAACAAAAACACTTGCACAACTCCGTTGACGCTCTGTAAAAATAAACTCCATCCACTGGTCCCTTAATGCTGTTTTTTTTTTTTTTTGGTAATCTGTGCAGGGTTGTCTTGCCTTGGCAACCAAAAACACACTTCTTTTGTGACATTTCGCTCTCTCGCTCTGGTCAGTGAATGTCTCTGCTCTGCTCCACGGGAGCGCGCGCTCTTCCGGGAGAAGTGCCCTTAGGACCCATATAAGGAAATTCCGCTCCATCTAACGTCACACAGAGCCATACTCGAAAAAAAAACTTTCCGAAACTTGTGACAACTCCTTCAAACGTACAACTTAATTTTTGAAACTTTGTTCATGTTTAGCATGGATGGGAATCCAACTCTTTAACAGTGTAAAAAACCCAGTATGCATGAAATTGCATTTCACCCCCCCCCCCCCCCTTTAAAATATTCTTCACATAAAAATAAATAAATAAAAAAACATGTGACATTGCTGTGAAACCCCCTTTTTGAAATCTTTATTTTTAAGAGTTTAGGCGATTTAATTCAGTACCTTCACATTCAGGTAACTGATTGTCCCATCCACCTTCCCGACATGTTCTGGTGTCAAATCGACTCATAATCTGGTATCTTGAAAAATACATCTCATAAGATTTTTTTTTTTTGTTTTTTTTTTTTTGATAAACTCTAAATATGAAACTACATACTTACCCATCGTTGCAGATATACTTGATGGTTGTTCCAAAAACAAAGGGTTTTCCCTTTTCGACAACGTAATGACCATTTGGAATATCTTGAGGTGACTCACAGGGTTTGACTTATGATGAATCAGAGGCAAAAGATACAATTCTTAGAATTCAGCCTCTGAAGGCCAAGGAAATTACATGTATTACTTGATAACAAGCAACTTAGGTTACTTCAGATCCATACAATTAGATTTTAAAAGTACTGTACATCAGTCCAGGGATATAAATTGTATATGTGTGTGTGTGTGTGTGTGTGTTATATACCCACGTGAACATTTAACATCACGAACTATTTTCCATTCATTATTGGTACACTTGTAGGTTATTTTTCTCTGAGAGATATAGCCATGATCGCAATTGTATTCGAGTATATCATCCTCAGAGTATTGGGTTTTTTTAGAGCTTTCAGAAACCACTGCATTCTCGACCACTGGGATCTCGGAGCAACCTGTTAGACCATTAGAAAATATCATCTTTCCTGTAATTTGAATTTAATAATTGAATAATTCTCTTCAAAAAGAGATACCTCACCATTTGATGTAGAAGCATAAACAATGAAGCACATCCAAAGACACAAAAAAGCAGGACTTGATTCCATTTTCCCCAGTCTGTCAGTTTGTTCACACTAGAAGAAACTTGCCAGACAAAGTCTTTACCTTAGTTAATATTTGACAGTTCTGGGCAGGACGTTTGCTGCATGATGTTTACTTGGGATCACATAGGGGCATGTGTATTGCATGTTTAAAAAGAGGTTTGATTTGTCTAAATAATAATAATAACCAATGATGGATCATAAAGTAATATATTGTGATTCAAAAGTCTGAGCTACGCTGTAGTTAAAAATCTAGTAAAAACTAGTGAAAATTTTACCTTTTTTGGAAATCTTTACAAAGTAAATTATCATTAATTATCAACAATTGGTTTAAATCAGTAACAGATATTATGTAATGTTTAACAGATCATTCGTTAATAAATATTAAAATAGCTAAAAATATGAGATAATGTGCTTGGAAATGTTTGGGCATATTTTGATAACACTTCATATTGTGTCCACCTTCAACAAACAATAAATATTTTTCTAGACATTTTACTGACTGTAGGTAACTTTGCAAGTATGTTATCTTATTCTATTAACCCTAACATAACTGTCTACTAATACATTAATGGGAGTTGACTCATTTATGCAAAGTTACTTATAGTAAGTAGACAGTCTAAAGTGGACTTCATTATATCATAAATCTGTCATCAGTAAATGCAAAGTTTTTTTCCCATTAAAATGCTGTTCTTGTTGCTATGATTTGTTGTTTTTATGTCTTAAGAATATGAATACACTTAACTAATCAACTTTTACTCACACTTTGTTATAGCAGCAAAATGTCCAATTGCCATAAATGTACTAAATGTTTAGTAAAGGTTTATACACATTTCCAGATGATAAATAATTTAAACTTTATATTAAGTACTGCAAAAACTTAAACAAAATGTGTGCAAGCAGTTGAAGTCTGCATACACCTAAAAAATGCAAATGCATTTTTTGTGCCATGCAATAACATAACATGAGGGAGTTGTAATGCTTTTCTCTTGTATGTGATCTAGTCCAGCTTGAAAACATCAATGATTGTGAGCTTAGGTCAGTTGGAACTGCTGTTGTAACCCATGTTACATACTCAGCAAACTGAATCACTGCAAAGCAAATATTCTGTGCAAACATGACTGCTCTTTGCATGGGAAGATCAAATACAAAAATACTGGAATTGATGTTTTTGAAGGTACATGAGGCAAAACTGTGGACCAAATAAAATCATTTGGCAAGACCTTCTGCTGTTTCACAATTTTTAGATATTGCATTTCAGCAAATCATGTGAGGCTGATTGTGTAGAATTGTTGAAAAATGGTTTAAATTGATTAGCTGTAAAATATAAAGACAGCTATGCATTTTTAAGCATTTGTTTCCCACTAACGCAGATTAGTTTTTTTTTTTTCAAACAAATGTTAAATATTGTGACTCAGTAGAATAAAATAATCAAAGTTATGATGATCACATGATCTCTTTATTACCATAAGTAGAATGCATTTTTGAGCCCCCTCTTTTAAGTTACTAAAACTGCTATGTGTTAACGAAAAGGAAATAATTCAATGTAAAACCAAACTCAGTGTGAAAAAACAAAGTTTAATAGTGTTGGAATATCAAGCTTTATTTTGAAGCAATGTCGAAACAAAGCATAATAGTGTGGGATTTTGTATCTGTTCCCCAGCCAGCTTGGAGGAGCAGAGGGGGAGGTTCTGAAACCTAATCACCCTCCGTAAAGAGGGGAGTGAGCTGGGTGGTTTGACGCAATTATTTCGGGCCATGGCGGTACGAATGGGGTACAATGATGAGGCACTTAAAGACCTTTTTAATGCCTGCCTTGATAACCCTGTGCTTGAGTGGGAGATGAAAGAGCTGGAGATCCTGGATTTGGGAAGTTCACCATGTACCTATAACATCAGTCTCAGTGGGATACCCCAGCCACACCTGTTTCTCCAGGTGTGACGGCCGACTCTAGACCTGTGTCTCCAGACAGGAGGACCGCCAGCCCAGCGCCACTGCACAAGGTGGCCGCCAGCCTAGCGCCACAACACCAGGTGACCAGAGCCACTGCCCAAGATAGCCGCCGGCCCAGCACCACTGCGCAAGATGGATGCTAGCCCAGCGCCACAGCACAAGATGGCCGCCACAGGTGACCGTCCAGAGTCGAGTCAGGTCCCCGGTTTCCCTCTGTGGACCTGGCCCTCTGTCCCTTCACCCTGGTCTTCTGCCGGTCCACCTCCCTCCTGGTCTCCTTGATGTTGTTGTTGTTTTTTTCACTTCCTGTCTCTGTTTGCCTCTATGGACCTGGCACTCCGTCCCTCCCCCTTATTCTCCACCAGTCCACCTCCCTCTCTGTGTTCCTTTGTTTGTTCTTGTGTTCGGTGGAGCATCTGCTAGCTGCTCCTTAGAGGGGGTAATGTCACAGTGTCTGGTCTGTGTTTCCCTGGGTGTCCACTAGTGGTCTCACTTCCCCATAGTCACCTCACTGCAGGCACTACATTTCTCACAAACCTTTGTTCGTAACAATTTTGACTTCACTGTTCTTGTAACAGACACAGTCTTAATAGATTGCTATGATGGCTTTAGTTCTACCCTCTTAAATGATAGAAGTACTTTCGGTGTCCAGTTATTTTAGAATTGGCTTACTAGTCATAAGGAGCGAAGTGTCCTGAAGATGTTGTCCAACAGGAGTCCCGCTCTGACTTTGCTGTGGTGCAGGCCATCAGCATGAATAAGCCTAGGATGCCCCCAGAAAAGATTCCAGTTATTAACAAATAGCAGTTTTTGTTCTGTACACCATGACAAAAACCATAAATTTAAAGCAACAAGTCTACTGAACCTTTCATGTCCTCATCGATACATGGGCAGTGGTCCTGACATGATGATCATAGCTGCAGGCGCCGTGCTGCGAACCATCTCGATCAGGCTCCTGAAGTCCCACTTTAGTGTCTGCGTCTGCCGCAGCATGGTGTCGTTAACCACGGCATGAAGAACGACCGCTCTGGGGCTCTCATTGGCATTCATGATCACGGAAAGCATCGACAACAGGAGCACCAGGGAAATAGTGAGTGTGCACTTTACCTTCGGCTAATGTAGCATGGACATGTCGGACAATGGAGTCTCGGACGATCACAGCGTCACGTTCTGTCTCGTGGATGCACCTAGGGTCTGTGGTGTCCCAGCGCCGGAGTGAAGGACATCTGGGAAGATTGCATCCTGGGTGCACCGGGCCCGCACGGAGTAGAGGTGGTGGGTATGTTAAGCAGCACACTGTATACTTACCCCTGATTTGTGAGCATCAGCATGGGAGGATTCCAGCATGGCTCTCAAATAGTCAATAAAAAATAACGTGATGGAGCTCAAATGCAATACACATGGCAGCAACAAACAGGAAGTGATTAAACTTTGCACCTATATGCACATTCACAGTTCTGTCGACGGACATTTTCTTTTCAGTTACATCCCCATCTGTGCGAATGACTGGACAATTCACAACTAGACAATATAGAGATGTATACATAAATGAAACAAAAAAATCTATAAATTATTTTAGTTGTGATAGTCTTGTACAGGTCCTTCTCAAAAAATTTGCATATTATGAAAAAGTTCATTATTTTCCATAATGTAATGATAAAAATTAAACTTTCATATATTTTAGATTCATTGCACACCTACTGAAATATTTCAGGTCTTTTATTGTTTTAATACTGATGATTTTGGCATACAACCCATGGAAACCCAAAATTCCTATCTCAAAAAATTTGCATATCATGAAAAGGTTCTCTAAATGGGCTATTAACCTAATCATCTGAATCAACTAATTAACTCTAAACACCTGCAAAAGATTCCTGAGGCTTTTAAAAACTCCCAGCCTGGTTCATTACTCAAAACCGCAATCATGGGTAAGACTGGCGACCTGACTGCTGTCCAGAAGGCCATCATTGACACCCTCAAACGAGAGGGTAAGACACAGAAAGACATTTCTGAACGAATAGGCTGTTCCCAAAGTGCTGTATCAAGGCACCTCAGTGGGAAGTCTGTGGGAAGGAAAAAGTGTGCCAAAAAACACTGCACAAAGAGAAGAGGTGACCGGACCCTGAGGAAGATTGTGGAGAAGGACCGATTCCAGACCTTGGGGGACCTGCGCAAGCAGTGGACTGAGTCTGGAGTAGAAACATCCAGAGCCACCGTGCACAGGCGTGTGCATGAAATGGGCTACAGAGAAGCAACACTGGACTGTTGCTCAGTGGTCCAAAGTACTTTTTTCGGTTGAAAGCAAATTTTGCATGTCATTCGGAAACCAAGGTGCCAGAGTCTGGAGGAAGACTGGGGAGAAGGAAATACCAAAATGCCTGAAGTCCATTCTCAAGTACCCACAGTTAGTGATGGTCTGCATAACTGAACATAATTATTTGAAGGTTGACTTTTTTGTATTAAAAACACTTCTCTTTTATTGGTCGGATGAAATATGCTAATTTTTTTAGATAGGAATTTTGGGTTTTCATGAGCTGTATGCCAAAATCACCAATATTAAAACAATAAAAGACCTGAAATATTTCAGTTTGTGCGCAATTAATCTAAAATATATGAAAGTTTAATTTTTATCATTACATTATGGAAAATAATGAACCTTTTCACAATATGCTAATTTTTTGAGAAGGACCTGTATAAATGTGTACAAAGTAAAGTACTAAAATTTTATGATTAATGTCCGGTATATTATATGATTTAGGGCTTTCCCAGACGAAAGATGGCTAATATGAAACAATGTTTGAGATTTCTTTGATTGTTGCTCCTAAATGTTGGTCCTGCATCGTATTGTGTGAGAGAGTCAATGACAGGCATTGTTGTGACCAAAAGTAGTCTGCGATAATTTATTGACAGTGTTAGAAATTTATGATAACTGTCTCACAGTTTGCTACTATTAGCTGTGCCTACTAACTAGCCAATAAAAATGTATTCTTCTATACTTGCATCATAGCCTGCAATTCAATAGTTGTCATTCTCATTCAGTCTATGTACCCAATATTATTAGATTCATGTTGTACATTTGATTTGTAATGATCTTATAACAATGCTGAAATCATATAAGAGAAATCAAAAGACAAACTATACCCTCACTGACAGGGACAGTATTGTTC
The DNA here is from genome assembly GCF_023724105.1 of Carassius gibelio. Lineage (NCBI taxonomy): Eukaryota > Metazoa > Chordata > Actinopteri > Cypriniformes > Cyprinidae > Carassius > Carassius gibelio. Next base: position 29,294,328 of record NC_068417.1, read on the forward strand.
CATCCTCATGCTGTGCAGGCACGAAAGTTGATTCCGCAGTCATTTCATATCTGTGAACACAATGTTTTCCACTCTTTATAAGTAAAAGCATTGTCAAATTCAAGAGGATAGTATCATTACATTCAATATTTTGTCTCTGCTTGTATGATTGGGGATCAAAAATGTTACCATTTACTAAAGTCAAATGAATTTTAGACAAACCAAAAGACAAGTTTGAGAGGTCAAACTTCTAAAAATCACATTTATGTAACACAATAAACAGGATGCAAAATGTAAGTTCCAAATTTATTGATGTTTTTATTTCTGTGCTCTACAGGTTAAACCTCTTAGAAATGTTTCACTATAGTGTACTTTATAGTTTAAGAAGAGCAGTATTTGAATAAATGAATCTACCCCACAAGCCACTGTAAAGAAAGAAACTGCAGAAATGAGTTAGATGGCAGAAGTTTTGCAATATACAAGCTTAAATATATATTTAACTGCAATTGCAATACTACAGTGGAGGGGGCAGAGATAGAGAGACTTTGTCTTTATCTTGCACTGAATTTTATTTATTTTTGTCTGGTAAAAGCTGGACATCATTTACTGGATCTTATATTGTGGGTATTTGGTAAACACTGATATGTTAAGCTCAAAGGTCTTTAACTTCGTAAATAAATAGCTTTCGCGTGTTTGCTGAGTTTTGGCACATTCAGTGAATAGGGTCAAAATTTTCCCCAATCCCTTCATGAAATACGACTACTTCATGAAACAACTGCATCACCAAGTGGTCCCTATGAGAAGTGTGTATTGATATATGTAATAATTTAAAATATATGTATAAAACCCATGAGGTGAAACAAGTTGAGACACATATAAAAATTGATAGCCTGAATGCACTGTAAGTCACTTTGGATAAAAGCGTCTGCTAAATACATACATTTATATAAATTTAATTTTATTAAATTTTAATTTAAAAGTTTGATAATTATTATTATTATTATTAATACTAATAATATGATTAGTTTTAATGGCTTACTTAATATCCCTCAGGGTGATCAATCATTTACTGCAGTTTATTTAGCAAAAATATTTTTCCTATTGCATGGCCACTTGCCAAATAAATTTGTAGACATAAAATATTAATTAGTTAAAATATCAATATATTGACAGTTTGTCAATGAACAGAAAATTGCCTAGCAACACAAAAACCACAATAATATTACATCAGTATATTTATTTGATTCCTCTGAGAACAGTTTTGCTGAGCTTGCTAAATGATGTGCAAGAGTAAAATTTACAAGAGATCCAGATACTAGGTGAGAACTGAAAGAAGCACAGGTTTGAAAGCTCGATCTGTGCATATTTCTCTCCTGATTCAGATGAGAAGACTTTTTCAATGGATAAAGCACTATTATGAAAAGAGGACTGCGAGAAGCAGTTTGAAGTTTAAAGGTTAATTAATGGACTGTAGATGTGTGCTTTACTTGTAGATTGTTGTGATATTTTTATCAACTGTTTAGAATGTCATTCTGATGGCACCCATTCACTGCTAAGGATCCATTGGTGAGCAATTGATGTAAGTGATGTGAGCTAAACCTGACAACATTTCTTGAAACCTCCATTTAGGGACTTGCTCAGACATTTTGGAGGAGTCTCCCAGACTCCTTGGTAAGCACAAAGTAAGACTGGCAAGTGTATTACTTTGATCACTGTAGCAAGGTTCAACACAGTCTTAATAGGAAGGAAGAAGGCAGGGGTCGGCTTGTTGCTGGGACGCTCGTTTATTTAACAATAACAAACAAATCACGATGTCAGAACAGCCCATCTGATCGCCAGACATTCTTTTTCTATGGTGCTGTACATCGTCTCTCTCTTAGAGAGCTTCCGACTGATGTACAGCACCGGCCGTTCTTCCCCCTCCACCTCCTGGGACAGGACTGCGCCCAACCCTCTGTTTGACGCGTCTGTCTGCAAGATAAAAGGGAGAGAAAAGTTAGGAGCATTCAGGAGCGGTCCGCCACACAGAGCAGCCTTTAACTGGGTGAAAGCCTGCTGGCACTGCTCCGTCCACTGGACTGTATCTGGTGCCTCCTTTTTAGTTAAATCAGTCAGCTGGCTAGCAATATCCGAAAAATTTGGTACCAACCTTCTATAATACCCTGCCAGCCCCAGGAACTGTCTAACCTCCTTTTTGGTCTTAGGCCTTGGACACGTTGCAACTGCTGCAGTCTTATCAATTTGGGGACGCACCTGTCCATGACCCAAGTGGAAACCCAGATATCTTACCTCCACCCGCCCAATTGCACACTTCTTCGGATTAGCCGTGAGCCCAGCCCTCCTCAGCGTCTTTAGGACCGCTCGCAAATGCTGCATATGTCGCTGCCAAACCCCACTGTAGATGATGATGTCATCCAGGTAGGCGGCGGCATATGCAGTATGCGGACGGAGGATTTTGTCCATCAGACGCTGAAAAGTGGCTGGAGCCCCGAATAGCCCGAACGGAAGAGTAACGAATTGGTGTAAACCGAACGGCGTGGTGAAAGCTGTTTTTTCTTTGGTCATGGGAGACAAGGGGATCTGCCAATAACACTTAATTAAGTCCAGCGTCGAGTAAAAGCGAGCAGTGCCTAGTCGATCAAGCAATTCGTCCACCCTGGGCACTGGATATGCGTCGAATTTCGACACAGCATTCACCTTCCTATAATCCACACAGAACCGCACAGAGCCGTCTGTTTTAGGTACTAAGACTATCGGGCTCGCCCAGTCACTGTTGGACTCTTCTATTACTCCCATTTTTAGCATGGCCTCTAACTCCCCTTGAACCACCTTCTTTATATGTTCAGGTAATCTATACGGCCGGCTGCGAACTACCACGCCCGGCTCAGTCTCAACATGGTGCTGAATGAGATCCGTTCGACCAGGCAGGGGCGAGAACACATCAGCAAAGGCTGCTTGGAGGGACTTGATGTCAGTGAGCTGCGAGAGGTGGTCTCCTCCAGGGGCCAGAGCGAGAGATTGGGATTTTGAACTCACTTCTGGACCGAGATCCTCCTCCCCACTCACTACCGTCACCAGCATCACTGATTCCGCCTCAGACCATTTTTTTAACAGGTTGAGGTGGTATATTTGATGTGCCCCGCCCCTATCCTTTCGAGCTACCTCATAGTTAAGATCCCCAACCCGCCGTGTGACCTCAAAGGGTCCTTGCCACTTCGCGAGTAACTTTGAACTAGATGCAGGGAGTAATACAAGCACTTTATCTCCCGGTGCAAATTGACGTAGTCTAGCCCCCCTGTTGTACAACCGACTCTGTTTGTCTTGAGCCTGCAACAAATTCTCCATGGATAGCCGCCCCAACGTGTGGAGTTTTGTTCTCAAGTCCATGACATATTGAATTTCGTTTTTACTATTAGAAGGTCCGTCCTCCCAAGTTTCCTTAAGGACGTCGAGGACCCCGCGGGGCTGGCGCCCATGAAGAAGCTTGAAGGGGTAAAACCCCGTGGAGGCTTGCGGGACCTCCCGTACAGCGAACAAGAGGGGTTCTAGCCACCTATCCCGATTTTTGGCGTCTTCCTGAACGAACTTACGAATCATGGATTTTAACATGCGATTAAATCGTTCGACCAGCCCGTCTGTTTGTGGGTGATAGACGCTTGTTCGAATCGATCTAATGCCCAATAATTCATAAAGCTCGCGAATAGTACGTGACATAAACGCCGTGCCCTGATCGGTGAGGATCTCCTTTGGGATCCCCACCTGGGAGATTAATTGAAACAGTGCACTCGCCACACTCTTAGCGGAAATAGAGTGGAGAGGCACTGCTTCAGGAAAATTGCGTTGCATAGTCCACCAGAACTAATGCAAATCGATGTCCCCGTGCTGACCGCTCTAATGGCCCGATGAGGTCCATGCCAATTCGTTCGAAGTGGACCTGCATTAATGGAAGGCGGCACAATGGTGCTTTTGGGGTGGCCGGTGGATTCACCAACTGACATTCACGACAAGCCGCGCACCACCTGCGCATATTCTCGTGGTTGCCGGCCAGAAGAAGCGGGCCATGAGACGGTTTAGCGTAGCCGCTTGCCCTAAATGCCCAGCCATTGGATTACAATGAGCCGCCTGGAAAAGCATTTCCCGACGGCTTCTAGGTATCAATAACTGGGTTGTATCTTGCTTTGTCTGGGCGTCTTGGGTCACCCGATACAACCTATCTTTTAAAATTGAAAAATAAGGATAAGAGAGCGGTTGGTCAGGGTGCAGAAGCTGCCCGTCGATCGAACGAACCTGGTCAAAGGCATTTTTCAGCGTTTCATCGCGGGACTGTTCCAGGGGAAAATCATCGCGCTCAGGGAGGATGTTCCGCTCGAGAGCACTCGGTTCCCCTGCAACAGGCCCTGGAGGTTCCTCTCCCACCTGCACAACCGCTACTCCAGCCCTCCCTTGTTTCTCCCAAGAGACATCCGAACACAAATACCCCAGTAATTTATTAAACGCAGGCCAATTCGTACCCAAAATTATCGGATGCCTGAGGTGCGGATTAACGGCCACCTCTACTCTATGTTTTTCCCCCCGAAATTTAATATCCACAGGCAAAATAGGATAATTCACCACTTCCCCGTGTACACACCGAACCCTAACCATGCGGCTACTATCCAATGCCCTCGGATGAATCAGGTTTTGATGGATGGAGGATTGGTTACATCCTGAATCCACCAAAGCCTGATATGTACCCCCCCTGATACTCACTGGTATTTGGTATAAGCCAGCCTGATCGAGGGCAGCCTTTGGCGCGTCGGGGACCCGGATCAACGTCCCCACTTCCATCAACGGACACCTATCAATAAAATGCCCTGGGTCCCCGCAACACCAACAGGCTGGCCCAGACTTTACCACCACCCTGGCGGCAGGAAATAGGTCAAGCGATTGGCGAGGAGAGAGCGGAGAGAACGGATCCCGTGGGCGAACTCCCACCCCTGGGAGGAGCCCTGGGCCCCGCTGCTGGTTCAGCCCCGTAACTCGTCCTCCACCTCGGGGCTAGCTTTGGTGGAAGCCCTCCACGGGACCTGGGGAGAGGGACAGATTTAGGGAGAGAGGGGGGAGGGGAGGAGAGAGAAGGAGAGAGAGAAGCAGATGGTAAGGGGTCGCCGACCCCTGGACACGCCACCATTTGGTCTTCCGCCAGCTGGATGGCCTGGTTCAGCGACGTCGGGTGGTGGCACTGGACCCACTGCGCAGTCTTCCTTGGCAGCTTGGCCACGAACTGCTCCAGTACCACACGGTCGATCACGTCCTCAACGTCGCTACTGTCGGCCATCAACCACTTGCGGCTGGAGTCCTGGAGCAGGGTCTCTGCACATTTTTTTACAGCAAATTTAATAACTTTTAAGACCTTTTTAAGTCCTCTAAAAGGAAAATTTAAGACTTTACCATGAAGCATTAGCGTGGCACAGCTCAACAGAGTCACACTCAAGAAAGGTCAAAGAGACGCGAAAACGTTTATACCAAGTGCTGATTGACCTTTCAACCCTTACATTGTTGACTATGTATAAACTATCAGCCTTTAAGGTACTTCAGGTAATTTCTTAATTCTGGCCCCTCATAGCAGTCTGAAAATGACATGGAAGACAGCCCCAGTACATTATAAAAGCCCACAAATACACAAAAGTTTTCGTCATACTTGATCTAAATTATGGGTAAATGTGGCTGCCAAATAGCCTTGAGCTGGGTTTGGGGGTTCTCCCCCAAGAAAATGTTGTTCAGGGTCTGATTAGTGTTTTGTATCATTTCAGACACAGATAAATGCAAGCACATTCAATAATCTATGCATAGACCTAATGAATGAAGATCCAGTCAGAAAAATGTAGGAAAGATCAGGATCAGAAATTTATTTAAAAGTGCTTTGTTCAGCTACTTCTTTTAGCGCTGTGAAGACATCAAACTTGGTCAACAATGGGATTAATGCCAATCTGGCAATCCAAAGATATGCATGTATAACAGTATACAAACAGAATAGCATGAAAACAGTCATGCTTACATGGGATGACAAATAATAGAGAAAAATCTTCGGACTTCCCTATAAAACCACAGTGCTGATCAAACAAAAACGGAACTGATTTTATAGGCCCAGACAGTAACATTCAGCAAATAATCCAAATAAATAACTAAAGGTACATGTAAACCTTCAACTTTTAAGTTCTCAAACTCAAAGCCCTCATGACAGTTTTGTCAATTCTACAATCTTGTTTTCAATTTCTGCATCCAACTCAATTAGTTCTTTATGTTTATCTTTAGCTCGTCTCCTCAAAGAATTGGATTCTGTGATCAATGTGGCCATTTTACTACCACCTGAACTTTCGGCTTGCTCTGCCATTCTATCTGCATCATTCTCCAAAGATATGCAAATTTCTCGAATTGATTTTTTCTTTTGCTTTAGCTCTTTCAGGTCCTCTTCGACATACTTTCTTTTCTTGGAGTTTTCTTCGGTCTCTCTCTTCTTTTTTTCCTCTTCCAAATGTGCCCGGTAACGGCTCCGTGCTGATGCACAGTAACTGATTAGCTCTTTTGTAAGAGGCACTTTTGTCACCCCCCCACAAACTTTCACTTGATCACAGATGAGCCTTTGAATAACAACTGTCTCCTCAGACATGTTGCACGTCTCCACTTCTTTGTTGATGGAGAAGCCCCGCTCCACTTCAGCTTGTCCATGTGAGAGGAGTAGTAACTTCTTGCAGAAGTTCCACAGATCAGTGTAGGAACTGAGATTCTGAGACAGGAATGTATCAACCCTGGACACTGAGGGCTGGAAGTTTGCAAATTCCAGCGATTTGGCTTCATTGGAAAGGGCCTTCTCAAACTGTTGAGAAATCACATCACCTGTAATAATGCACAAAGGAGAGCCAGTGTGAATAAAAAATTAGCATCGCAACATAAAAGGCAAAGCTGCGTTCTTTTAAAGAGACCAATCCACACTGATTCCATACATTTTCTGTTAATCCCTTTCATGAATAATATTTTTACAAAGAAAAATGCCTGGGTTCTGTACCTCATAGGTTTGCACTCAAGTCATGTCAACCTGCACTAAACTAAACTAAAAAAAAAAAAACACGCAAAAAAAAATCAAAAAAACAATTTTAGTGTTTTTTTTGTATGGAATGGCCTGTTTAAATAGTATACTATGTAACTTTACCTTTACCTGATCATTTGAAGTCAGTGAATAGTATCAAATATGTACACAGAAATGGGAATACATGTTGAATTTTATGTTACAGGTAATGTTATAGGTGTTGGTCTTGACTGATATAAATGGGAGGAAGTGTGTAAACAGTGAGTGCCATTCTATTCTTATTCCTATAATTTACCAGAAGATATCCCGCCTGTCAACTGTTTGTCCAACACAAACTTCTCAATGAGACGTTTCAGTTTCTGTAGGCATTCGTCAGGGCTGGAATACATTTTTCTTGGGTCCAGGCACATCATGTTATGGACAGTGGCATATTTTAGAGGGCACTTATCCAGTGCCTTCTTGCATATTTTTGAAAGTGCATTCTGGCATTCTTTTTTAAACTGCAGCACACCAAGCTCGCTTACTCTGCCCTTGGCCCCTGACAGTCCCTGACAGAAAAAAAAAAACATTGGTTTGTCAAATCTACAACATTTCTGTCCCTCTACATAGTCTGATCTGCAATAATTAAGCATAATACACTGAGCTTAATGGCGCCCCTTTTCAGAACATGCCTCTCTCCACACACACAAACAAGTCAATGTTAATATCTACATGTAATTATGAACTACTTTGATGAAACGGAATACACCCACCTTGATAACAGCTGCTGCACCCATGCCAATGTCAACATCTTTTGTGCCAAGCCAAAGCTTCTGGTCTGTGACATCGAGCCTCACCAGCTTATATGGACTCGAGGGCAAAGCATCACGCTTGATGAATCGTTTGAGAAGGCTCTAGTAAAATAAAAAATATATATGTTTGAGTTAGATCAGTGAATTTCTGTGTACTTAAGGTGTTATGCATTATGACAAATAATTACCCTTATCAAATCCTCCAAGTCATTCCACAGGAAGGGCATCATGGGAGCATCTTTTTGATATTTTTCCAGAAATGGTTGAAAGACTCTTGCTATGAACACAAAGAAGTGGAGTTTGGCACAGATAAGAGGATCCTTTCTTGCCTCAGAGAGGGTGTCGAATGGTGCATTTCCTGGGTTCTTCACCTTCTTTGTTGACACTTGGTCAACAAACTTCTCAATAGAGGGCCAAATTTCAATGGCCCTCTCTGCAGCAGGCACATTTTCGAGCCAGCGATGGCCACAGAAGGATAAGGGGAATGTGGACGACAGTGTTGCAGATGTGAAATCCTCTCTTCTTGCTGGGGCATTATTGAAGAGACAGTGGAGAGATCTCAGCACCTTTTCTACATGCCACACCTCAAATCCACCTTTAAATGAATTGTGTAGGGTGTGGATACCACAGCTTCCTACCACTTGGAGTTGAATCCCCCCAAACTGTTCTCCATGTTCCAATTGTAGGAGATCCATGAATTTCCAATTGACTGCAGGTCCATCCATTGATACAGAAAGCAAGTTCCGTAAATTAAGTTCCTTGGTGCCCTCCTGAAATTATAAAACAAGAGTAATAACATTTTAATTCATGTTCACTCAGATTTTATGGTTTGTCTAAAGTAATGATTCTCAAACTGTGGTCAAGGGACCACTGGTGGTATGCCCGATTACCAAAGAGGTCTGTGAACAAAAGTCATCAACAAAAATGACTGACATGGACTGTGACACTGTTGAACATTTCCAATTCACTTCTCATGACTTGTATTCTAATCATGCACATTATTTCCAGGTGAAGTTAGCCATGGTTTCAGAAGACTAAAATGGCCTGCATTTTTACATGCATAGGGATAAACATTAAGCCAAATATGTCAAGATTTGTTTTTTTTGTTTTTGTTTTTTTTATTGGCTAAGTGGTCCTTGATTTTACTTTTCTTTTTTTTTGAGAAACACATCTTAAGCCATAATAGTGAATGCTCGCAAATTGGGTCTATGTAGTATGGTTCAGTGTCAAAATGGTTAACCTAAAATTGAGAAGCACAAAACAGATATTTGGAGTCTTATTATGAACTGGCCTACATTATTTAATTCAATTTTACTTTTCACATAAAAAATATGCAAGAAGCATAATGCATACTGAATGCTTTATACAAAAGTTATTTACATCATTGCCTTCCAGAATGCCTAGACTAGATGTCACCCACCCACAACTGATTGGGTGGGACAATATATCGATGCATTGTGCATCGATAAATTTTTCTGGATCGTTTCTAATTTTTCTGAATGCATCGCGATTCTCTCTCGAACCGATTCTTCGTTTAGTTTTTAACAGCAGATGGCACTGCGTGCTTTAGATGCCTTACACACACCACTTGAACCTACTATAAAATAATAAGTTATAAAGTTCGAAAAGGTTGAAGCAAAGTACAAGGGTGTTTGCAGTGGGCTGTTAACATAAATCTCGCGTCATAAAAGCATTATACCAAGTACATTCTCAGACTCAGCCGAAAGCACGAGCGCTCTTCTTCGTGAGCATTTGAGTGTGCGACTAAAAACTAGCCTAGAGCGCCATCTGCAAAAACTAAGCTCAGAATAAATTTGCAACGCATTCGGAAAAAATTAAAATCAATCCAAGAATCGCGATTCATCGGTATATTGTCCCAAATATTCATTAGGAAATAACATAAAAACACGCAAAGCATTTTAAATTTTACTTTGAGAGTCTTACCTTAAAATGTTCCAGCAAGTGTTCTGCCGTTGAGTGGCCCAAAAACTGAGAACCCAGATAGCGAGACCTGACAATCGGGGTCCCGGTCTCGTCAGTTGACCAACATCTGACGTGCAAGTCCAACTGTTTAGTTTTCGTTGTTGTGTTCATGGACTCATCGAACATTATGATGAAAGCATCCTTGTTTGCCCGTGAAATGAGTTCCTTCTTTATGTATGGGGCAACACCAAATCGTGCTAAATATGCGGTTTTATCCCTTCCACATGTGAACGTACTCGCACACTCTGAGTCAGGGAACATTGCTTGAAAAACTAGGTGGATGTCCTCATTTGAGGTGTACGAGTTGTGGCGGCTTACGGTTTGAAATACCCACAGTATTTCGGCCTTAAGTGTAGCTACATTCGCAAAGCTGCCGAAGGCATTGCTTGAAGTGGAAGGCTGAGAGGTCGAAGTGCTCGATGAGAACATACTTATGGGCAAACTACTTGCCTGCGACGACACACACTTCTTGTGCTTCTCTGCTTTCATGTGTGAATCGAGCGCTATGTGGCCCATTGTCCCCAGCTTTATCGTCTTTTTACATAAAGCACACCTCGCTTCATGATTACTGGCTGTTTTCTTCAGCCACCCCCGATACTTTTCGTCCTCCAACCACTTGTCATTAAACAAACATTTGCCCATGCTTGCGATTTCGCAAAATGCCGTGGTGGCGAACCATCAACGCAGGGCATTCATCAATCACTTACTCGTATGTCACCTATGGAATGAAACAGGTTGCACGCACGAAGTGCTGCCCCCAAATGTTGCGCTGGTCAAATTGCGGTTGAAAAAATAAATAAAAATGACGAGTCGGACATGAAATTTAAGATCCCACATGAAATTTAAGACTTCCTTGTGGAAAATCCCAGAAATCAAGACATTTTCAGACCTTAAAAATCGAAAATTTTATTTAAGACATTTTAAGACTTTTTAAGGACCCGTGGGGACCCTGTGGAGCTGCTGAGACATCACGAAGGGCCGGCCGGACTCTTCCAGGGTTAGAGTCCTGAACCTCTGGCGATGTTGCTCCGGGTTCCGACCGACCCGCTGGAGGATGGCACGCTTGAGGTCCTGGTGGGCCAGGAGGTTTTGGACTGGCAATTGGTGAGCGGCTACCTGCGCCTCACCGGACAGCAGGGGAATGAGCCGCAGGGGCCAGTCCGCGGGGGGCCACCCTCGAGCCTCTGCCGACTTTTCGAACAGGTCCAGGAAGGCCTCCGGATCATCCTGAGGCCCCATCTTGTTGAGCGGCAGAGGAGATGTATTGTCCTTAAACGAAGGGGTGGCCCGGACCTCCCGGTCTACCCAGCTCCGGAACAGCTCGCGGTCTTCATGCTGGGCCCGGAGGAGCGCCTCAAAGCGTTTGTCCTGCTCCTCCTTGATCGCGATGCTCTTCTTCCTTCCCGGGTATTCGGCACCACTGTAGCAAGGTTCAACACAGTCTTAATAGGAAGGAAGAAGGCAGGGGTCGGCTTGTTGCTGGGACGCTCGTTTATTTAACAATAACAAACAAATCACGATGCCCTCTGGGCATAAACAGCAAACTATTGCTCAAACACAGTCAATGACTTCAATAACGGGTTTTCAGCTTCCCAGCGCACGACGAGGTCCCAGCGTGTCTCTCTCTCTTTCTCTCTGCGGTGACTCTGCTTATATCCGGTCTCTCCACGCCAATTACTGCAATCAAACACACGTGTTCGTTATTTGCACATGACCTACTTACGCCTCGCTCTGATCCCCCCCGTCTCTCTCCCGTTGCAGATTCCGCTAAACCACGCCCCCCTCGCCACAATCACATTATCTCTTGTACTGTTGATGATGTAATATCCACGTGGAAGATACGGAGGAGGTGGAACAGATCTTATCTAAAAAATTATAATATTACATTCACATTTACCTTAACATACAGTATAGACCAAAAGTTTGGACACACCTTCTCATTCAAAGAGTTTTTCTTTATTTTCATGACAATGAAAATTGTAGAGTCACACTGAAGGCATCAAGGGCTATTTGACCAAGAAGGAGAGTGATGGGGTGCTGCGCCAGATCACCTGGCCTCCACAGTCACCGTACCTGAACCCAATCGAGATGGTTTGGGGTGAGCTCGACCGCAGACAGAAGGCAAAAGGGCCAACAAGTGCTAAGCATCTCTCGGGGAACTCCTTCAAGACTGTTGGATCTTGGATCTTGGATCCATTTCAGGTGACTACCTCTTGAAGCTCATCAAGAGAATGCCAAGAGTGTGCAAAGCAGTAATCAAAGCAAGAGGTGGCTACTTTGAAGAACCTACAATATGACATATTTTCAGTTGTTTCACACTTTTTTTGTTATGTATATAATTCCATATATAATTCCACATGTGTTAATTCATAGTTTTGATGCCTTCAGTGTGAATCTACAATTTTCATAGTCATGAAAATAAAGAAAACTCTTTGAATGAGAAGGTGTGTCCAAACTTTTGGTCTATACTGTACATTACTATATTATGGGCCAAATTGTATCAGAAGTGATCTAAACCTGTTTCTATTTTGTTGACTCATGGACCCTCATGTTATAATAAATCATTCTAATGCCAGAGTTATCATTTTCAGTTACAATTTAGGGCTGCCCACAACTAAGAATTTTTCTGGTCGCCTAGTAGTCATACATTCATTGGTTTCCTGTGACTAATTTTTTTTTTTTTCTACGACTAAGCGACTAATAAAATTGTGGTCAACCAAGCCTCTTCTGGTCTGATGATAAGTCGACTATTAGAGGGCAGCTCTAGTTAAAATACAGATAAACAATTGACAAGCAGTAACACAAATAAATACAAGAAAACAAAGGTACTGAACAAAATAAATAATCAGTGCTTTAATTTTTTTAACTTTTTTTAAACTATGTCTTATAGTATTATTCAGGTACTACTACTGTGTAGTCTTCACTTTATAAATGAATATATATATATATATATATATATATATATATATATATATATATATATATATATATATATATATATATATATTCATCTTTGTTTATTCTACAAAGGTTATTCAACCAAGAGCTGTGAGTAATTTTCTTTTCGTCCTCCGTTGTTTAATTACCATTAAATTACAGACAACAGAAGGCATACTAGGGTGCTGTCACTTTAAGAGCTAATGCACATGCAGTATACATCAGGCTTCCTCACATCAGGAAATAGCCTATAAAGTAGGATTAATGTTGCCTTCACATGCTTTCTGAATTATCATAAATACAAGTTTTCCAGTCCATAATTGGAAATGAGTGGCCTCTCGAGTCGTATTTACTACTGGGAAACTCAAAGGAAACTCAGAGACTATTTTGATACGAGTTTCCCACTATGCAAATTTTAAACATTGCAGAGAGGAAAAACATAGCTATAGCACTGTGAAGTTTTGGAACCGGTTCCCCAAAACGTTCTTATCGCTAAGTCGTTCTTCACCTATTGCTTAACCTCTCTCTTAACATTATGGAACGATTCCCGACACGTTCGTACTCTAAGTATATCTTCTGTAAGTCACATTTTCGTAAGGTTGGTCTGGACCATTCGTAAGCTCTCTCTTAGCGTTGTTTGAGCTCAAGACACTAGTCAGCGCAGCACAGTGCAAGTCAAACTACTGTATGTTGACAATGTTGTGGCTCAATTATGATTTTATGTTATGGACATTTTAAGACTAATAATAAAATATGTTCGCGATGGATACATGCATATTTATGAAGTTTGAATTAATGTGGTATCAGAACTTAAATGGTGGTAATTAGCCTAGACTATTTTGTAATGCCATTAAAGCGTTTAAATTGGCAATCACTTTTGATAATTAAAATCTGGCAAACAATTTGGCTCTAAATGGCTAAGATCTATAAATGGGTAAGCATGGTGGTGTCCAGTAAGCGACCAACTATGCCACCGATCCAACGTGTCCTTTATTGAATCAAAGACGGAGCCGGCAATTGTATTGTTCTGCAAAACTTAAGCCCTTTTGACATTTTGTCTAACGTGGCTATATATAAAAAAAACTGCGGCTCCCAAGACAACTCATTATGGAGCTGCTGGACCTTCTGAGACCTGCGCTTGTCAGGTTAACGTGGCAGAATTTTGTTTTAAGCCCTGAAATCCAGCTGCTTGCAGCGCTAAGGTTTTTTGCTAAAGAGAGCTTCGGTGTGGAGGTGCGTCCACACTGTCACCAACGCCCTACTGCGTCATGCCAGGGATTACATCCGGCTGCCGGCAGCAGGGCTGTCATGTCATTGCTGGCATCCCCAGAGTCTTGGGCCTGGTGAATGCCACACTCATCCCTATCGCCAATCCATCAGTGATGGATCAGGCACACACATTGTTAAAGGGATACACAGCCATAAATGTGCAGGTTATAGTGGACCATAGGAGTTTGACCTCTGACCTGGTAGCAAGGTCCAGCAAAACTTCAAGTTCCTCTGATGAGAGGCTTGGTGCCCTTTTTTTTAGTTGCTTCCCCACCATATTCTGTATTTCTCACTCTCTGTTCATTGTCGATAGGTTGCTTTTTATTGAAAACATTAACCAATGGCAATCAATACCACATTAAACAGAAGTAACTGCAGCTGCTTGCCAATCAATTCTGATTTTAAAGTACCTTACCATTAATATAAAAGTGTATTACATAACGTCTGTAGAGTAGAACGCAGGAGAGGAAGGTTCAACACTCTCCTTAGCAATAATAAAAATAAATAAATAAAATGAAGCACAATTGTTAGTTTATCTAGAGTAATTTTGATTGTTAGTATGGTTGAACTGGATCAAAGTTCAGAAGCAAAGTCACTGATTAACAAAATGTGATTAGATAAATTTGTGCTATTTAACATTTTTAATTATTCCAGGTTTGCGTCATATTCTGAGTTTGCATTTCACTGTTTTAATTAATTTAGATGAATACTAAATCTGTTTTTTTTTTTTTTTTTGAATTGGATGAATTAATGCACATTTACATTTAGTCTAGAACTACATCATGTTCACACAGCACACACAACGCAAGGACAGAAGACTTGTTAGTCAATAAATTGGAAAACAAAGTAACTGCCGATATTTTCTTGTAAATTTTAAAAGTAATGCGTTACTTTACTTGAAAAAAAGGAATCTGATTATGTAACTCACATTAATCATTACCCCCAACACTGTTTACTACTATAAATCAACATTTGATGCATACTGTATGAATGGAACACAGCGGAAACAGCATTTGAACAGAACTATAGAAATGCCAGCAAGATGATTATTCATATTTTAATATGGTTACCAAAGAATGTTTTGTTATTAAAACCCATAAGACTAAATATCTTCTATACATTTTGGCCTAAGACTTAAGAAACAGGCTAGAATATACTCATAAATAGACTGTCCATAATTTTTTCCAACAACAAAGCACGTGACATAGTCATAATTGCAGCTTCAGAAGTGGAAAGATAATTTATTTGATTTTTAATACTCACCGTTAGCAATATTATTTTTAATTGGTTTCATGCTAATATAAAATTCAATTGATGTGCACCTGCACTGTGCGCTTTAGACCATGTGCTTAGATCGTTAAAATAGGGCCCTTAGTGTGATTAGTGCAAATCTGCTCAAGTGCAAATTTTAATTAAGTAACAAAAAATGTTGTGCTTATCAAATTGACAAATTATCTTACTTTGGGCAATGGACATCAGACATTGTCCACTTTTACACATTAACTTACCTGTATAAAAGCCGGTATAACGTGTCATGCAGTTCACTTTTACGGTTTCACAATCAGTGTATGAAATGTTCACAACTGGTTATGTGTTTTATAATGTCAATTCTGAGAAGAAAAAAAAATGAAAGAAAAGATGTGGTAGTCAACAGCTTCTAAAACCACTTAAAGGGGGGGGGGGGGGGTGAGATGCTATTTCATGCATACTGAGTTTTTTACACTGTTTAAGAGTTGGATTCCCATGCTAAACATGGACAAAGTTTCAAAAATTAAGTTGCACGTTTGAAGGAGTATTTTTGTTCCAAAAATACCTCTTCTGGTTTGTCACAAGTTTCGGAAAGTTTTTTTCGAGTATGGGTCTGTGTGACGTTAGATGGAGCAGAATTTCCTTATATGGGTCCTGAGGGCACTTCTGCCAGAAGAGCGCGCGTTCCCCTATAGCAGAGCACTGAGAGCACAACAGACATTCACTGATCAGAGCGAGAGCGTCGCGAAATGTCACAAAAGGAGTGTGTTTTTGGTTGCCAGGGCAAGACAACCCTGCACAGATTACCAAAAAAAAAAAAAAAACAGCATTAAGGGACCAGTGGATGGAGTTTATTTTTACAGAGCATCAACGGAGTTTTGCAAGTGTATTTTTTTTTTTTTGTTCCCTGCATTTCGAAGATGCTTGTTTTACAAACAAGGCCCAGTTTGATGCCGGATTTGCACATCGTTTATTTCTTAAGGATAATGCAGTCCCAACGAAAAAGGTTCACGATCGTGTGTTGGAACCGCAGGCCGTGAGTAAAACTGCTTAAAATATCTCTGTGTTGTTAACTTAGCTATGGGCGCGTAAACACATCAAGTAAACAACATGCGATGTTGTTATCAAACTGCACTTTCCACATGTACAGCTTAAAAAAAAAAAAAAAAAAAAAAAAAAGACGACATAAAGTGGAACTTAGTCATTTTCCAAAACCGCTAAGCAAATATATACAGTTTTAGTACATACCACATAGAGACGTTGTTGCTGATGCTGCTCTTGTTAAATTTCAGCCTCTGGATCTGATTCTGGATCATAAATATACGCTGAATCTGACTGTTAGCCATGGTTTGTTTTGGTTGGTTTTGTCCTCAAGCTTCCAAACGCTCTCAACGCAAAAGCTTACTGGTGCTCGTGATTCTTTAGCTCCGCCCACACGTCACGCCTCCAGCCGGTCGTGTTTTTCCGGGAAAAATCGGTACAGACTATCTTTCTCTTATGATATGAATATAATAAAACTAAAGACTTTTTGGTGTTATGAAGGATGCAGTATTACTCTATAGGTACTCAAGATTAACAAGATATTGAGTGAAAACGAGCATTCATGGTGTACTCGCTTATTATATAAATGTTTCTACATTTTGAAAAAAAAAAAATCTTTATTATTTCTATTATTTAATATCGCAGATTTGCTGAATTTTTGGTCAGTGCACGCCCTCTGACTGAATACTGCACTGAATACTGAAACATCAAAGTACAGATGTACATGCCATGTAAATAAGAGATTTATTTGTTATACACTGCAGACAGTTTCACTTATTATAACTGGAGCTTTTTTTAAAGTGCTTACACTCGCACCAGGCTGAATTCATTTAAGAAATGTTCTTTGTTAAATGTTCTTTTCTTGCTGTATCATTTTTACATTTGAATGATTGTGGACATGCGGCGTTAAAGTTAAACGTAAAATGTAGTTTTTATCAAACATGTGATCAGATTAAATACAAGTTCAGTCTTATTAAAATATTTTATGACATAACATGGTACTTGCCTAAAACGTTATGATGTTCATAGTTAATAGATGCAGTTTTTTTTTTCTCCAGGATTTTTTGATGAATCGAAAGTTTAAAAGAACAGCATTAAGGTATTGTTGACCATTATATCCTTACTGTCCATTATGATCAATTGAATAAGAAGTATTAAGTGATCAAACATATATACATACAGTATAAATAATATCCATTATACAGCAGTTATCATTATTATTACATATGTTTCACTTATAAAGGATCCGAAATGCAATGCTTATTTTGTTGTGGATCCACTCTGTGGAATTCTAAACGGGATGTTTTCCCCATCTCTGTTGTTGTAGTACTTTACATTCACCACTAGAGAGCAGAAGTGACCTTTGAAATCAGTTTCACTAGAAATCACCAGATGCCACACAAACTTATTATATCTGTGCCACAGAAAGTAGCATTTCATGAAATGCTCCAAAGCTATATTGTTAATGCATCTTATTTCAACAAGATTAAATATTTTTGTCAGACTGAAAACCAACTGAAGATCCAACCAGTTCGTTATATTTTAAGATTATATTTTATTTGTCTATATGAATTTACACTTGGCCAAACAAACAGAGGTTCACGTAGTGCAAGGTAAGGCCAAATGCTAATGCACGGTAAGATTAATGGCTCAATTCAGTCCAGACAGTTGTCGATGTTGGAGGTATTTGCGCACAGTTTGGACTGCAGTGGTCATCAGAGCCAGACCTGGTCTAAATGTTTCTTTTGGCTGGAGGCAAAGTGAAAACTCCTGCTTCACTCTCTGCCATAAAGGTAACAGAGAATAAAGGGTGGGTGGTTGACAGATAACCTATTTTAGATGACACCACAATCGCGGAGAGGAGGAGGAGGTGAGAGAAAATGAAAGCCAGAAAGTATTCATGAGCCACGCTAAAGGACTTTAACAAACCTTTTTCGTACACAGCTGCATTCATCAGTCATTAATGAACAGCAGAGAGGGGCACGAATAAAAATTCGGAGTGCGCGATGCATCCTCCGTTCATTTAGATAAATGAAAAACACAGTGCTGGCGCGGCCCTCGAGGCCATCTCTTGGTCACCCTCACAGTCAAGTGCTCTCCAGCGCTGTCGACGTGGAAGCTTGTCATTATAGTGATATCAGAGTCCACTCTGGCTCAGTGGTCTCTCTGTGCTGAGAGGAACCTCTCTACCATCTGATATTGCAGATCGGATAAGCCCATAGCAGCCGTTTTTGCATTTTATTATGGTTTTATATTATAGGCTTATAATAGAATGTTTTATGTTCATTTAGTAAGAATCAAGAAACGGAGATCAGTTGTATGAGGCTGCCAGTTAATATATCCACTATAAAAGAATTATGATTTCCATCTCTGGATAATTCAATAATGTATTCTTGAGATATGGGGGAACAACAAGATTTCTCATCTAGATACACTAGATATTTTTAAATACATCAGGGATGGTAAAAAAAAAAAAAATGAATTTAACATTATTGCTCATTACCTAAAATGATTAAAGCTACAATAAAGTTAATTTTAATTTAAGACTAAAAACTAAAAACTTAAAAATGAACCAAATAATAATCTATTTTTATATATTGAATTTATTAATAAAAATAATTACGAGTATATATATATATATATATATATATATATATATATATATATATATATATATATATATATATATAAATAATACCCAATATCTGAC
Source organism: Carassius gibelio (assembly GCF_023724105.1). Taxonomy (NCBI): domain Eukaryota; kingdom Metazoa; phylum Chordata; class Actinopteri; order Cypriniformes; family Cyprinidae; genus Carassius; species Carassius gibelio. The sequence goes on from NC_068417.1 coordinate 29,313,352, forward strand.
AGACATTCTGCTGATATGAACCACATTTTCTGAAAACATTTAAACAAAGGAGCCAAGGCATCAGTAAATTATTATACAAGTTTATGATTAAACATTTGAGTTGCTAAAAAAAAAAATTAAAAAAATAATCAAATTTCGTCTAAATGTTCATTTACAAAAATTTTCAAGAGTCCTACTTTCCCCCCCCCCTTTCATGCTGAATAGGGGTTGAATAATTAAGACATGAATCAAAACAAAATCATAATTCAAAAAGTCAATTTAAATGTTATAAAATGAAATTTATTCGGCATTCAACTCCTCCGAAGTCTAATATTTTATACATTCAATTCATGATTTGTTTTAACTTCTAACAATTGTTTATTCATTTTTTCCCCAGACTAATAATTTGCCTAAACTATGATGGTGTTCGTGTTCACAATAAACTTTCAGTTTTTTTAACTTATAAGTTTATGGTAATGTCATATGAATCATATAATGCCTTTTTACATACATGGCTAGAAATCATTGATCCTCCACGTCTCTTACTCACTAAGAGCAATTAGTTCCAGATCGTTTTCTGATTGCCCGGCGCTTGATTTATTGAAGTGTCATCCCCGTGTTGGCTAACTGTCTTCCAGCACCCCTCCCCACCAATAGACCCTGATTGGGCCTGGTGCTAACTACCCACTACCTATCCAATCACAATCACCATGGAAACAGCAGGTGCATGAGGAAAGCTGCACAAAGGTATCCTGATGGCTTTGTGTTGTTGTTCATTTTCCCATCCTAATCATATAACAAAGTGCTTTAAAAAAAAGAATATCAGGAATTATATAAATTTTTAAACATGTCAGTGTCTTCCCATGCCCCCATGCCCTGTAAATTGGGATTCAAGGTGAATAAACTGAAGGAATTAAATATTCATATCCTGATTAGCTATTCCCCTCATTCAGAATGAGGACATGCATTAAATATGCAACAAATGTCTTGGAAATAGACTTGAATCAAAATGAAAGATTGCTTCGAACTTGCAAGTGAGGCTTCTTTCAAGTTCACATTTGATTGCTGATGCATAAGGTGATAATAAAAGTTCTCCTTTTTTTTCTCCCCCTCACAGTCTCTCATATGCTTTTTCTGTCTGTGCCATAAACTCAATTATTAGGTCACATAAAAATTAAATTTTATTCAATTGGGCTTACTAAAAACTCCTCGGTCAACCTACTGAGCCTAATGTGATCGAATTGTTGTCACGGATGTGGAACAATAAACTACGACATAGCAGCTGTGATCAACCTCTTCTCATTTCCTTCTGCGGTGTGTGTCTAAAGCTCGAACGCAACCGGAAGTGTTGCTCCAACCAACCATTAAAACAGCAGTTCAATTTGAATTCAATCTGTCCCATTCAGTCCATTTGCATTCTACCATTTTCCTTCACTTCCATGCACCGCTGAAAGTGAAATATTGTGCAAATGACCCAGTTTGATCCAGGTTGCTTGATGAGCATGTGGGCATTGAAAGTGTGTTCGGCTTAATCTAAAACCCTTTCCTGCAAATGTCGCGGCGATATTCAAGAGCATAATGTCAGCAGCACCTATGTTCAGAACCATATCCATATTTTTTTGTCATTTATTCACATTTTTTTATGCTAAAACTACTACCAGGAGCTTAATTTGTACAGATTTCACAGAGGGCCATCTGACACACCACAGAGGTGAAGCTAAAAAAAGACACTTTCCATCCTCTCTTTGCATCCTGCTCGGTTGAACTGGCCTCTGTGGATGGTTTTAGCCTTTGATTCTAGGTACAGGAGAAATGCCACTGCAGCTAAACACTGATGTACTTTACACCAGTAACGGGAAAATCATCAGAGAGCAAGAAAAATTGCTATAAACAATGCACAGATATATGTTGGTACTTATTACTTGAGTATTTCTGAGTAAAACATTGCTTTTTATGACAAGAAAAAAAAATAATCGACAGTCCAAAAACGGCTGCCAAGACAACTTGATCTCATGAAAAAACAATGATTTCCAGAGGTGCCAATTTTGTAGGGAGACATTTTTTAAGTAAAAGTAAAGTCCCCTTTTGTTACTGTAACTCTGTCCGACAAGCCTTGCCACTCTTACACTACACATGTTCTCAGCAGTAATAATACATCACGGCGCAAAGAGAAAACTGACAACGTGTCGACAGATACATCAGAACATGTTATTGTATATATGAAACCAAGTCTTAGCTTTCAAATTGTGTCATTTTGTGAAATTTAAACAACAATACCATTTTGTGGCTCTTCTGTGTGTCATTACAGACGCCTGTAGCACCTCAGCTGAAGTAGAATGTGAACGGATCATCTTTTTATATCTACTAGTTATAATGCAATAAACTTGAATGAACATCAGAAGGTACCTTTTAACTGTGGAAAGACATCAATACACACCATTTTCAAGTTCAGGTCAACCAATGTTAATGTACTCTCCTGTCTGCTTTAATTGTCGGACAAAAGCTGTCCCAATTTGAGAAAATTTGTCCCAGGAACTTTTACCCCCAGATCTGTTGCTGTCTTCGTTTCAATTGTGGTCTAAAGTACCGTGAAGAATAGGTCAGCAATCATTTCTCAATACCAAGTATGCAGATTTCGGATGCAGACTTCGCAAATTCGACTCCCGGGGACGGTACAACTCAAGTCCAGTGATTCTGCAAATGGGACAGCAGCGTACTTAATAACATCAGTCATTTATACTGCAATTTTACCTCACTGTTTTTACAATAAAATGAAATATGATATTAAACAGCACTGTCTCTTTTCTTTTTCATTTTTAACATATTAATAGCCGCAGAAATGTAGTTCAGGGAATGTACATACAATACATTACAATGAAACAAAATATTATATCAAACAGTATTGCCTCTTTTCATTTTCATTAACATATTAATAGATTAATAGAATAAAGACCAAAGATTACCTGTTAGATTTACCCAAAACAAATTAAATCTTATGTTTAACCACTACAGAGACATTTGAGCCAGCTGCAAATGTCAGAAGGACTAGCTGAGTTCAGGCTGCTCTCATTGGGAAACATGAGCACTGAGGGCCCACTGATCACATGGAGCTCACATCTCCGGAACACATTTCAAATAGGTCTATATAAATAAACTGCAGATTTACTTACTTTAAAAATTACATTTTATGACACATTAACAGTAATTAATGTACAATATTTGATAACTATTAAATACTTTTCAGCTACCATAGCTTAAGTCTTTGAGAAAACAGTTATTATACAACTGAAATCGATGTGGCCACCACATAACTAATGTCTGTATTATTGTCAAAAATTGCCAAAGGGGTTTTAAATCAATTAATTAAATATAAAATAGAAAACATTCCATTCAGTTTAACACAGCTAGATATAGCAAAAACAACAACAACAAAAACAACAAACAAAATAAAATCCTTACTTTGGACTGGGGTTTCCCAACCAGGCTACTGCCCCTTGTTATTGCTAACTCCCTCTAACCGCATTGCTTTACTTAAACCTAAAACACCTTAGTGCCCCTATTGGTAAGAAAGTAAACTGTTCCACCTCAAATATGAAATCCACTTTCATATTTCCACTGCAGAGTTCAACTTTCATCAAACCCACCCACTTGTGATTTGATCATGCAGACACTGATTAGCATGCGCACGTGTGTTTGATTAAGGTTAGAACTAAACTCTGCAGGAAAGTGGATCTTGTGAGCCAGATTTCAGGATCCCTGGCCTACATAAAACAACAGGTTCTGAAAAAGTCTCTTTTGGTTTGAGCCATTCCAGTTCAGTTGAGTGACTAAAGAAAGGTCAGTCAATTTTCAAAGTATTCTCCTAGTTTTGCACTACAGGGCTGCTTACACAAAACCTGCATGGGCCCAAAGGATACAAAAGTTGCTCTGGGCCCAAGCAGACTGGTTTACACTGGGCCATCGTGGGATTAATGTGTACAGTCCACTAGTGTGGCCTGCTCACAGAGAGCCCATGGTGAGCCCAAAGCTGTGGGACTCACCTTGGTAAAGCCTGCACTGTGCCTGCAAAAAGCCAGCATGGGCCCCATAGGGAAATGTTTGCAGAGTAGTTCCAGGGGAAAGTTCCTGCAGTGGAAATGGGCTAAAAATGGCAGATTCAGCCTTATAATTGGTCAGATCGCCTGTGAATCAAGTTCCCCAAACCAATTAAGCACAAACTAGCACCGAAGCACTTCAATTTAGCTTTGTTCATTCATGGGCTGTGATGATGCATTTCCAAAGTTACTAATAATATAAATACAGTATTTTAGATGGCTAAGGATAGTGACCGTAAATTTGAGATATTCTCTCTTCTATTTTTTTTTTCTTTTTTTTTTTTTTTTAAAGCCATGGATTTATTTGCAACACAAATATTATATTTGCTGTTGTCTCCCATTGACTGCTATAGATCATTTGAAACATTTGAGACATATTTTCCTTTTCTAAAAATCTAAAAACTTTACAACATTTTGTTAATGTGATTAACAGCACATGTGCAGGTTTTGCTGGCAATAAAATTTGCGGCGCCCTGAGTATTTATGCCCAGGGGCATTAGTTTAATTCTTGATGTGACAGTGGAGTCCATGAGCTGCAGCAACATAAACACACACAGTGGAAGTTTCTACCATTTGACATATGTAGCTCCTGATACACACGCATACAGTGGCTCTCATAAGGGATAACTGTCAGAGAAGATGACAGCTGTGTGTCTACTTACAGCATGTTACAGAGCGTAAGTGAGATAACTCTCTTTGAACGTGATGCTGGCCTGCTGAGCAGTTCATCGGGCTTCCCATCCCTGGAGCTTTATGGACAGTAGCATGACAAAAACTTAATCTTGTGATGATCCTACTCCAAGCTGTCAGTGACTGCTTCACATTTTTGTTTATCACTGTCTTTAAAGAAGCACTCCACTTCTGGACCTGCCATGAGGAAGTCTGGCCAAATTTCAGTGAATCTCTTTAAAAACTGTCCAGGTTAAGTTGGACATGGTGCTACCTCCTGAGTTACTGCCCCTTCCGCTCTCCAGAATCCGCTCCTGAGTCTCCTTCAATTCTTCTGGTCTCACCCAGCTCTCCTTCATCTTCTTCGCCTCCACTGGTCCCATCCAGCCCTCCTTCGTTTCCTCCGCCTCTGCTGGTCCCATCCAGCCCCCTTTTGTCTCCTGAACCTCCTGTGTAAGAGAACCCCACCCCTCCAGCCCCCGCTCCTCCAGAGTGTCCCCTAGAATTCCTATGCTTGCACTCTTTCTATTTGGATCTCCATCATGATCGTTTTATCTGGATCACCAACCCGTGTCAGGAATTATATTATAAATGAATTGAGCACACATGAAACCATTTTTCTGCTTTGAGTTAAGGGTGTGCAATGTCACGGTAAACTGGTATTAGAAATTGTAATATTGTGAATCATTTTGCACATTTTGTATAATGTTGATGAAGAATAGGCATGAAGCTTGCTGTAATATACACATTTATAATCTTGTTTATAATCTGACAAGCTTGTGCGTTTAAGACTAAACCAAATTTCCCTTTATGCTGTGGGTGGATGCAATATACAACACAAAATATACAACTATATCATTTACACTACTAATGTGTCTCCATAGAGTTCATTGAAGAGAAAATAAAAGAAAACATTTTTCTTTATTTAAAAAAAAAAAAAATACAATCATTTGAACTCACATGATGCTATGATTGACCAGAAGGCCTTGGATGCAGATATGTCTCACCACAAACCATTAAGTTAACAGTTTTGTTTATTATTATTATTGTTAAATTATTGCATTTTTATATCATTTTTATCACAATCAACATCTCATTACTGACACAATTATTGTAAATTAAATTAGATTAAATTGTAATACTGTAGAAAATTAAATGCAATAATATGAGCAGTAATAAAATAATGATTTAAATTTGCATTACATAATGGTTTATTATTATTTAAGCATTTTCTAAAATACATCAGGTCAGTGTTTTTATATTGACTGTAAGCTATGCCTTTACAATTTAATTAGATTTTTTTTGTATAAAAATATAATTGTGTCGGTAAATGGACACTGTAATAAAATAAAGAGTTGGCGTTTTTTTTTTTTTTTTGGTATCACAGTTATGGAAATTTTAAGGGAAAAGTTGCTTAATCGTCACTGTGAAAGCAAAAGCTTTCCTAAAAATTTAATTTTCGCAAAATATTATATCTTTGTGACATTTCCAAGTCATTGTAAAATGGCTGATATTCATACAACAGTGAGCACATCAATTATCGTCTATATTTACATGTGACCAAAAGCAGCCTTAAGTTACTCCAATAAAAGTTTTGGCAGAAAAAGTGTTTATTGCCATTACTGGTACTTTTAACGGCTTATTGAACATTGGTGTCATTTATGATGCTGCCATACTTCCGTTTAATGAAATCCATAAGGCACTGTAACCCGTATGTTACATTAATTTTTTACCATAATTAAGGGGCTTTTTTAACAACACTAAACTGTGGTAAAATTCATTGTAATGCACAACCTGAAGTGGCTTATTGCTTATTAAACCCATCTATCAAAGTTCATTTGTGTGGAGTGCATATCTAATGATGTTTTTGCTGAAATAAATACATCAGCACACATGCAGCACGTTTTCACACGGATGACCTCCAGAAGCACTCGGCACACTAAAATCCAATGTACTGGGAGTTCTTAAACTATGAAAGAAACCTTAAACCACACTCTGACCTGGCCCTCAGCCCAGCGATCAAAAGCCCACTAGACTGACACGTGATGTGAATGACAATGCGAGAAGTAACATCCCTAGCAAACGAAACTATCGATGATAAGTGCAAATCCGTTTGAAAATGACTGGATCCGCTTCCATTATCGCCAGTGCAATTTAGAAAGTGATGGCATCGGATGAAAAGGCCCAGCTGAGCCAGAGCTAAAGCACCGCCGCAGATGCCGAGCTGCTCCTCTATCTCCAGCAGAAAAGAGATTCATGAGGTCAGGATCTTTTATATTTTCAGCATATTGATGGGTTTTTATTTACAGTGGGAAGTCAAGTCAAAATGCTACTGCTTTGCATTCTTTAATTTATAAAAAAATATATATAAAACTGAATTTAATATGTTGCATGAATTTCTAAATGTATTTGTTGTGCTACTTTTTTGCACTTGAGCTGCATAAACTCCACAAATTTGTCCTCCACCATGATTTGGGAATCTGACTGAAAGACTGACTTTTTTTTCCTAGGTGCTTCTCTTGTGTATATTTGTCTCCTGATTCAGACAAGACAGTTTTCACTGGGGAAATCAATATTATGGGTAGAGGATTCATATTTTACCAGGGATGTTTATTGATGGACTGTGGAGTTGTGAGCATGGAGTTGTGTGGATTATTTATGGATTATTGTTGTTGTGTATATATATATATATATATATATATATATATATATATATATATATATATATATATATATATATATATATATATATATATATTAGGGGTGTAACGATACGCGTATTCGTATTGAACCGTTCGGTACGACGCTTTCGGTTCGGTACGCGGTACGCATTATGTATACCGAACGGTTCGTTGGAGTAATTAATTATATTTGAAAAAAAAAAAAAAAAAAAAGAGAGAGATAGAAATATAATGATATGCGTTCAACAAGGTAGCCCAATAACCCAAACAACGTAACAGGCAACGCCCCTGACACTCCCGAAGAAGAAAAAAACACCATCTTATATGTTTATGTTAGGCTACTCAGCAGGCGCTCGCTCACTCAGTACGCGCTGAAGGCTCGTTGCAAAATAGCCAATGCGTTTAACAGACTAGAAATGAGAAGATCCCCCAATAACCAACAGGTCTGGTGTTTGGGTGCACTTTGGATTCCCTTTAAGCTATAATGGTGATGGCAAGAGAGTGGTGGATAAAAAAACAACGGTATGTCGTTCTCCTCCTTTCCAAAGCGCTCGGGCAGAAGCGCTCATGAGGCGTCTGTCTTTGCTAAGCAACAATGACGTGCTCTCTCCATGAGACGCGGAAATTTCAGCGAAGGATAAATGGATTTGCAGCTCTAAAAATCGCTTGCAGTAGCTCTGCTACTAAATTTATTTCAAAATTGCAATCCATATACAACTACGATCAGCTGTTCCTTCATCTTGGCTGAGCTCTCAACGTTGTTACGGGAAAGGATGAAGCTGATTGGTTGGTTCTTGTCACATGACCCGCGGTGCGCTTGCGGCATTCTGAAAAGTTGAGATGTTTTTACATTTTGCTGTATCTAAAACGTATCGAACCGAACCGAACCGAACCGTGACATCAGTGTATCGTATCGAACCGAACCGTGAATTTTGTGAACCGTTACACCCCTAATATATATATATATATATATTGTACTCTCATTCTGATGGCACCCATTCACTGCAGAGGATCTATTGGTAAGTGGTAACTATACATAAAGTGGTAACTATACATTTCTTCAAATCTGTTCCGATAAAGGAACAAACTCATCTACATCTTGGATAGCATGAGGGCAAATATTTTTATTTTATTTTTGGGTGAACTATTCCTCTAACAGTTTTTTCTAAAGATATGGTTCATGCAAAACATATTCATCCACAATTTGCATAAACCTGAAAAAAAAGAAAAGACATTTATGCATTTAAGTACATTAAGTACACCCTTTTAATTCAAAATCTCTGCATAATTGTTATATATATTTTTCTGTGTCCTTAATGAGTTCTATTGCTAGTTCTATGCCATTATTTGAATTTTAACTCAAAATAAATGTTAGAGACACACATAGCAACCGATGACCTCACTAGTATGGGATCAGCGGACCACAGCAGTCAGCTGCCTGGTAATGACGTACTTAAAGATGTCTGGGGAAGCTTTAAGGGAATATATGGAACACCAACTGGGTAGCAAAAGACAGGTTCAAATTCAGTTAATTAAAATGACACATACGAACTGAAATTGACGATTATGATTGCAACCAATGACAACCAATCGGAATCTACCCTGCTTTAAAAGCTTCCAAGCATTTAAAGCAGCAAATGCACTTTTAATAATTAGGGTTTGGACACTAATATGGTTACCGTTACAGTTACATTTACAGTTATTGTTGGTGCAAACAGGGTTGCTGTTTAAACAGTCTGGCTGTATAAATTAGACAAAAAAAAAAAAAGAAAAAAAGATTAATCTGATCAATTATCCCACTGAATACTACCAAAAAAATTCAACATAAAATATTGATCTGAGCTCATTCGCTTGCAGTAGGCCTAACACAAATTCCCTCATTACATTTTCTCATGTAATTCTATGTTGGAATCCACTTGAATTTCCACTCGGAGTATGTCTCCTTTAGTGTAACCTTATATTTTGACATTTATTTCTCATGTACACATTGTGTACATTGTTGCCAAATGCTTTGTAAATCCCCTCCTTACCATTCTGACAGAGTAAGGGATTGGATTAGTTCTTCTAATGCGTTAACTACAGGTTATATTTTCAGTTTCATTCTTTTGAATAAAACAGTGTGTTCCATACTGCATATTTGCAGCACATACCGCTGTGTCCAGATGTCCTTGAATTGTTTCGGTGAGCTCAGTTTTGACTGACATCTGTTGGTTCTCCTTCGCAGTGCACCACACTACACTCGTCGGGTAAGATATCTGGAAAAAGCTTCAATTCATTCGTGTCACAGAGGAGTTTTCCTCAGGTTCAAGGGTGTGCAGCTAATTATTGAGCTTACAGAGGATTTCTAATTTGCCGACCGCCCACAGCCTGTTCCACACTACCAGTAGAACAAGCAAAAAAACAAGAGCGTGAAATCAACAGCGTACATCTGTACGTCTCTGGAGGGCTGCGTGTAGCTGTTAATTATCACAGGTCACGCTCAGGGAAACGAGGAATGAAGGTCAGGAAAAAATCATTGCATTCAAGACGAAGAAATACATTCCCAAGATATGATTAGTGCAAAATATGTTATATTATTTGATTTCAGATACTGCATTTCTGTCGTTTTATTGTCACAAAAAGAAACAGCAACTTCAAAACAATGAATCGACAATTACTTTTTAGGATAAAATGACCTAAATGCAAGCATTAAAAAGTTGAAGTCTGTAATTTTTAAGCAAATACTTTTGCTAATGCAAATTTCATATGCAGAGTTAAATACTGTAAGCAGATTTTAAGTTGAATTTAAACACTGTGGCACTATCATTGCTTTGTTTCTGAGAAGCAACTTAACCCAGCGACACTGGCTTAGCCAATGGCATGAGTAAAGGGGTGGGGCTATTGTTTATCTGACCAATAAATTACTTTTGGGAATTACATTTGCTGTTGCCTGTGTTCTCTGTTGCTACTTTTAAAATGTACATTTAAATGATTGTGTATTTCTAAAACACTCTATGAGTCTTTTCAAGTGTAAATTGTTGTTGAAAGTTAGCATGGGCCACTTAGCCACCATGTTGACAAAAACATCTTTCTCTTTTTATTGCGATTAAAATGTTTCCATGTATTTTTATTTTTAATTATTTGTTTATTTTATTTTATTTTATCTGTTTTTCTTTCTTCAAGCAATAATAATAACAGAAATGTCATTATATTCTAGTTAGAAGATGTTTTCCTGGCAGCTTTTGTTATTTTAGAAGAAATTGTATTTATTTTAATTTTATTTATTTTTTGGTGCACTATGCATTACGTGAATTACAGTACCACACTGCTAAAATTCAGGAGTGGTGCATGCAGTCAACAATCATCTCTATTGTTTTGTTTTCATTAAAAAGCCAGTAGTTTTTCTTGAGCCAGACATCCCTTCATTCTGGGCGAAGAGTCCAATACCTCCGGAAACGAAAACGTGATGTTATGCTTTTAATGTTGAGCAATGCAGTCTAGGGTCAGAAGGTGAACAACACCGGACTTAATACAAATCCCTGGGGGACTCATTGCAAAGAATGGTTTAGCACAAGGTCCTGTTATGAACCATGACTTTTTGCTGCACATAGGAAGCCTAAGACTCAGCTGTTGAAGGGTTTAGTCCAGGATATTTGTTTTGCCTGAGTGTGGGGTATGTGCTAAGTGGCAAACTGAAATCAATGAAAATCAATAAGACACACAGTGGCAAATACACTACACAGTGCAGCATTTTTGCAGGTAACATTATAGCTTGTGCTTTATTCATGAACATCAGTACTGTTTGCATTTTAACACCGTTTATTAGTACCTAAAGCAAACTGTAAACAGAAGTCTATTTTACAAATATTTTACTTATTAAGTTTTACTTTTAACTTATTTTTTTATACTCCATAACTTTAAGATTTAAACTAACTATACCTAAACCACTATTTTATTCCATTCTCTATGTGGTGTCACTTTGCTTTTCTTTTGAATAGACAGTTGTCCAATTATGATTTTAATATGAATAATTGCAGTAAGACATTCAATCATTTCTTTTTAAAGCAATCTATAATGAAAGCAGCAGGGAAATTAAAGGAGATAATGCCTGCAGAAAGAGATTTCATTTCTTTAGAACAGAAGCTTTAAACAACAAATCTCATTACATTGAAGTAAAACCATTTAAATGTATTGCATCAATGTAAGAATAACCTATTTAGTTTCCAAAAAAAAAAAAGATTTTGTTTTGATTTTAATTTAAATAAATAAATAAACTGCGCACACCACTCAAGCCTGCTTAGTAACTAAATAACTTTAAAAATACAAAAGGAATCCACAATATTAAAACAAACAATCTGAACAAACAGATCAATATCTGAAAATTATAAATTATAAAATTATATTTAAATTACATTTTATTTGGAGTATCACTTCAATTTCTTAATATTACACCTGTTTTAATGTCACTATCGATGAGGATTGTATGATCTTTGAATAATGTCAGTCTTTAAATGCAGTATTGTACTTGCAATAGTTCCACTTTAACAGAATCAAATGTACTTCAGTATATCTTTTTTAGACTTTGGCACTACATCCGCACAATTAAAGTGCATTAAATAGCTGTTCCAATTTAGCAGACTTTACGTATACCAGTTTAGTACACTAAAAGTACAATTGCAGGCTATTTTTTATTAAGTACATACATATGTAAATGTATGTAATATAGCATGAAATAAATGTCTTTCAAATACATTTTAGTATATTTATTTTGCTCTAGGGTAATACTGTTCATATCTAGAAATTTAGCTAAAAACCTGTTTTTGCCTAATTGGAGGTGTTGCTCTTCAATATTATTTCCATAAGGGTTTTAATTCTGATGTAAAAATTGCTCATCTAAAATGTTCAGTTTGTACATGGATTTACCTTGAGAACATATCAAAATCTTGATCCCAATGACATATGCCATAACAACAGCGTATGAAATAATGAACAAAGGTGTCTTATTCAATGCATTATTAATAGCCTGCATTCAAACACTGGGGAGATGGCTTACTGACAGCAGTGTGTGCCATTTCAACTCATGAAAAAAGGCTAAAATAAAAGTGTCTATACATGCTAAAAATTACTTTCATTAATTTTTTGACTGCACTAGATAATCATTTCAAAGTAAACAGACATGAACTTTATTTAATTTGACAGGGTTTGCATACAAGTCGGGGAGAGATGCAGTAACCCTATTTTCCTCTAGAGGGTTTATTTATTTATTTATTATTATAATTTTTTTAAGTAACCCTAATTCGATCCCTTGGTGGCCATCTTGTTGAGAGGAAAATGCCAAGACTCCCATTGAATACGGATGACGGATTATATATATATTCAATTTCAACAAAGTTTGATGGAAGAAAGTATTTCTTGACAGGTTTTATTTGTAAAAAGTCAATGTTAACACTACTTGTGATTGATTCTGTGTGCCTGAAATGTTAATTGCTGAGGAAAAATAAGAGCAACAGCTTACAACTGATGTGAAATATTGAACTAAACTAAATACATTAGTCTTTTTTGCGATAAAAATAAAACAATTATAGTTAAAGTTAAAATTGAAAATAAATGTAAAATTTATATTTAAACAATTTACACCATGTAGGGTAAATTCAGTTTTTTGGGGGGACACTTTTTGCCATTTAGTGCAGCGGTCCCCAACCATTTAAGCACCAAGAACCGATTTAATGTCAGACAATATTTTCACGGACCGGGTTTTAAGGTGTGACAGATAAATAGAACAAAATAAAATGATGCGGCTGGCATAAAAACTGTGGTATATTGTAAATATAATAACAAACATGAATCCACTGTGTATTCATATTCAACTTTATTAGCAACGTCCTCATAACATTGCGCCAACAACATAACATGAATAATATATAATGAGCGTGTACATTAAAGGGGGGGGGAGTGAAATGCTCGTTTTCATTCAATATCCTGTTAATCTTGAGTACCTATAGAGTAGTACTGCATCCTTCATAACTCCAAAAAGTCTTTAGTTTTATTATATTCATAAGAGAAATATAGTCTGTACCGATTTTTCCCAGAAAAACACGAGCGGCTGGAGGCGTGACGTGTGGGCGGAGCTAAAGAATCACGAGCGCGAGTAGGCATTTGCATTGAGAGCGTTTGGAAACTGTGACATTACCTTGAGGAAAAAAACATCATCCAAAACAAACCATGGCTAACAGTCAGATTCAGCCGTATATTTATGATCCAGAATCAGATCCAGAGGCTGAAATTTATCAAGAGTAGCAGCAGCAACGACTACAGCAGGACGTCTCTATGTAGTATGTATTGAAACTGTATATATTTGCTTAGCGGTTTTGGAAAATGACTAAGTTCCACTTTATGTGGTCTTTTTTTTTTTTTAGGTGTACATGTGGAAAGTGCAGTTTGATGCAAACATCGCATGTTGTTTACTTGATGTGCTTATGCGCCGATAGCTAAGTTAACAACACAGAGATATTTGAAGCAGTTTTACTCACCGCCTGCGGTTCCAACACACGATCGTGACCCTTTTTCGTTGGGACTGCATTATCCTTAAGAAATAAACGATGTGCAGATCCGGCGTCAAACTGGGCCTTGTTTGTAAAACGAGCATCTTCGAAATGCAGGGAACAAACACAAACACTTGCACAACTCCGTTGATGCTCTGTAAAAATAAACTCCATCCACTGGTCCCTTAATGCTGTTTTTTTGGGTAATCTGTGCAGGTTTGTCTTGCCCTGGCAACCAAAAATACACTTCTTTTGTGACATTTCGGTCTCTCGCTCTGATTAGTGAATGTCTCTGCTTTGCTATACAGGAGCGCGCGCTCTTCCGGCAGACGTGCCCTCAGAACCCATATAAGGAAATTCCGCTCCATCTAACGTCACACAGAGCCATACTCGAAAAAAAAAAACCTTACGAAACTTGTGACAAACCGTAAGGAATATTTTTGGAACAAAAATACTCCTTCAAACGTACAACTTAATTTTTTAAACTTTGTCCATGTTTAGCATGGGAATCCAACTCTTAAAAAAAAAAAAACTGAGTAAAAAAAAAAAACTAAAGTAAAAAACTCAGTATGCATGAAATAGCATTTCACCCCCCCAACCCCACCCCTTTAAGAATCCATTTTCCAAACCGTGCTTTATCTTATCCTGAATCATTACGTTACAACTATAATAAGCAGGGGCATCGGACAGGAGATAAAACCAGTATTGGTTACCAGGGCCCCAAAAGAAGAGAGGGCACTAGAAAAGTCTGGTATACATATGTTCGGGGGGGGCCCTATTACGCATAGGGCCCGGGATCTTGTGCAGCACCCCTGATAATAAGTGTTTATATTCAGACTATTTTAATCTGTTTGGGGTCGGCAACGCTGGAGAGTAGCACTGTACAGTACCTGCGTGAGTACTGAGCACAGTACTGTACCTGCGTGACTTGCCGTAGAGGTAAACAATGAGAATTAGTTCCAGCTATAATGTTGTTCCGCCAGACGCGAGCGCCAAAAGTTACCGACTGCTTCTTTAATGTAAGTTATTTATTCTTTCTTGTATAAGTACCAAATGACGCACGGACTGGTACCGGTGTCCTGACATTTTAACCTACCCGTCAGATTTTCCTACCCGGGTTTACTGCGCATGCACACATCAATAATGCATTATTTTTCTCATTCTAAACAACAATATTTATTGAATCTGCATTTCTGTAAGGGTAGGTTTAGGGTTGGGGTAGGTGTAGACTTTAATAAAAACGCAATCTACTTGGTAAAAAATAATATGTATTTTTGGTTTCCTGTAACTGTATCCCTTCTAGCCACAAAAGCGAATATAACACATGATTACTGTATTTGCAGTACTGTAAGGGTAGATTAGGGTTGTGGTAGGTGTAGACATCAATAAACCATAACTTTACAGTAGCATTTTTCGTTGTCGAATTTTACTACCCACTGTTTTAGTGGGAGGTAGGAAAATCTGACACTGTAAGACAAATCGGCAGAACACCGGTCCGCGGCCCGGGGGTTGATGTCCGCTGATTTAGAGGCCTGGGAAAATAGTCACAAGACTTTACACCTTTTGCTAGAGTGTATTGATACTGTGTTCTCCTGCGTTCTACTGCAAAGAGTAACTATACTATTGTCAATACAGGAGGAAAATGAAATCTTATAACAAGCTTCTTTGTTTTTGAAGGTAAATGATTGAAAATGGGTACTTTGCATGTTATGAGTATAACTTATTTCAGTGGAACAGTATTGGAGGTTGGACCAGGTGAAGCCAGCTAACTTGGTGCCCATCTTAACAGCTATTTCCAGTCACGTAAGTACAGCTCTCCTCACATTAAAATGACTGACATCACCCAGTGGATTACAGCAACACCTCTTTATAGACACAGGGAAGAATTTTTAAACCCATTCTGACAATTTCATTGTGAAAATATTTCATTTCTTCTTTGTTTGTTTTCTTTCTTTTTGAAAGAAAAACATTCTTTGGACTATTGCTTTTAAGTTTCTTGTCCATATTTTTGTATTATTATTGTTGTTGGTTACTGTAATGCTGAGATATTTTCAGTGAGGTCCACTTCAAATTGTCATTCAGGCAGCGAAGACCTTGTTTTTTCATTATAGAGCAATCGAAAGGTAAATCATTCTGGGTGTCCCACATTTACCAAAGGAAATGATTCTAAACTAATCATATTGACGTAACGTAGCTGAGCTTCTCGGCTTTCCAGTTGACAAGCTGTATGCTGCAGCCTCTGCATTTTGAATGTTTCCGTGCTGCTGACTCAACAGATGGCAGCGTTCAAGCATCCAGACGTCTGCCTGAAGTGAGTGCATTCGAAATGAACAAACACTCAGCTGAGAAACGCTACAATGAACTCTGACAGAAATTCAAAAGCGGAGATGTGAAGCCGTAAAATGATGAAACATGTCCTCGGCTCTATTCTTGCCATCATAAAAGGCGTGAAATTAAATATTTTTCGACTTATCTTAGGACTGAATGGAGACACGACTTGTGGCAACTGGTGAGAAATGCAAATTAAATTTAGCTTACAACATACCCTCAGAATGAGAGAATAAATAGCTTTCCTTTGAAGACATCAATGACAAAACTGTGAGGCAAGTTCACGCAACGTTTGCGTCACTTGCACACCTATTTCAGCTCAAAACTTTGTGCTTTATACACCAACCACAGCTGTAGTGCTCAGCCATTTAAAATAAGTCACTCTTATTCTTGCAAAGTGCAATGAGGCATTTTTAATTTATGTAAATAAGCCATATATTGTATTGCGTTTTATTTGAAATTCAAAGAAAGTAGGCGATAAACCAAATTTATTTAAAAGAGTATTTGTGTACATTTTCTAGTGTTGACGGAGCAAATATTTATCAAATAATGATGGGGTTCTGCAGCATGCCAATCGCATTCAGCACAGATATTTGGGGGGAGGGGGTGTCATTACTTGATTTGCATAAGTACTTCAGTGAGCCAGTTGCTAAAATGACAGCATTTGCAAATAAACAATATCACATAATATTTCAAAAGTGGTAGATGAATATATATTGTGCAGAGCGGATATGACAGCTAATATTAAATGCATTGTGTTGGTTTCTGCTTTTTTGGCTTTAATACCTTGACAAAGTATGTTTTTCATAGCATAAGAATGCATGCGAACCATAATCTCCTGATTAGTCTATAAATATGCAATGTTGCCCAAGGCAAAATTCTTGTGGTACATGAAAGCATATCTGCCTGCCAACAGCGGTTGATTGTTGAATGAATAATTTGATTATTCAGCATAATCAATGCATTATTGCCACTCGTGGCAGGAAGGGTGACTGGTCCATCAGTCATAACTTGAGGCAGCTGAATGCATTACCGTAGGACAAATGACATATAATTTCAAACAGTTCAGTGATGCAAAACCAACTGTTTACTACAGTCAATTTTGGCACCGTTCCATTTCATGTTTGGTTTTTTTTTCATTAGCATTCAATTTCATTAATAGGCCATTTCCTGTAATACACCCTCACATGGGGTACATGCTAAAAAGACAACAAGTATATATGACAAATTGTGTAAGACCTCAAAGGTTTCGCTCTCATGAATTATTTACAGTGTTGCAAAATAATCAGCAGGTATTATCAGGTTTTATATATATATATATATATATATATATATGTGTGTGTGTGTGTGTGTGTGTGTGTGTGTGTGTGTGTGTGTGTTTATAAATTCATGAGGGTCTGACTGTGACTTCAAGACTTGGTGTTGACTTTATTGGGAAAAAATTGCTTTAATGTAATGTTTAATACATTTAATTATATTGAAAAAAAGGGATGTATTTTCAATATGCTAGACCAGTGGTTTTCAACCTGTGGGCCGCGGCCCCCTAGTGGGTCGCGATGGTATTGCAGGTGGGCCGCCAATTGCTATTTAAACAAATAATGGTAACAGTTTAGAATAATGGTCCATTAGTCAATGTTAGTTAATTCATTATATAACATGAACAAACAATGAAAAATACATTTATTATTGTATTTATTAATCTTTGTTAATGTTAGCTTATAAAAACACAGTTATTCATTGTTAGTTCATGCTAATTCACAGTGCATTAACTAATGTTAACAAGCACAACTTTTGATTTGAATACTGCATTAGTATATGTTGAACCTAACATCAACTAATGGACCATTATTCTAAAGTCTTACCGAAATAATACAAATATAAAAATTTCGTAAGTTATAACACAATAAAATTTCATATATAGAATTAAATAAGAAAAAATGAATATTGAACTGTACTGTAACTATGCTTCCACTATTCGAGCTCGCTGATAGGTTTAAGAATAAACTGCTGATTTATCTTAAATATTTTTGCTGCATATGCTACAGAACAACAGTACTTGTGCCAAGCGGTGCCAGTCTGAGTTATTTTCTGTTCATTGCCAGTTCATTTAATAAAGACAGTTAACTATCTAGCTTCTGAGTACTAAGTGATTAACCCAACAATAGTGGGGTCAGTTATTTATTTTTTTTGCAGTGGGCCGCGCAAAAATATGTGTTTGGTTGTGTGGGCCGCGAGATGAAAAAGGTTGGGAACCACTGTGCTAGACGTACAATAGAAAGTTTAAAAAAAGATCAAAAAGTAATCTAAAAGTAATCTAAAAGTAATCTAAAAAGTAGTCAGAATACATTACCTAAAAAGAGTAACCTAGATTACATTATTAACTATGGGTTTCATCATATAATGTGTAATCAGTAAGGGATATATAAAGAATTATAAAATAATTAAGGACTCTTCAGTTTCTTTGTAAGATCAACAAGGGCAAGGCAACACTATCCACATGAACATGAGTTCTTATTAGGTTTGTAAAATGTTAAAAAGCACAGAGGTCGATTTGAAAAGCAATACAGCAAGTTTTCAGCTTTCCGACGGCTATTGAAATATGGATTTCTGGGTAGAATTCTGTGAAAGTCATTTGAGATGTCTGTTTTTGCACCTAAAAAAAATCAATTAGCCTGCTTTGAAATATGAAACAGCATTACGAAAGACACTAAAGTCACCTTGTAATGATGTCTAAACCTTTGATTGTCCAGTTATGTTCGAGTAATTTAGCATCTGTGTGTGTGTTGTGGTGGGTGTTGAGGTGACTGCAGCTGGGACATGTGTGTGTAAACAGCTGTGAGTCAGTCTGTTGAAATACTTGTCGATAAGTGTGTTTTGAGCATGCGTTTGTGTTTGAGAGTTCAGGAATGACTGTGTGCTTGTCCATATGCCCTAAACATCTCGAAATTTCCATGGTAACGTGTGACGGCAAGGGTGCTTGGGGCTGAGCTCACCTGTGACTCATTAGTAACAGGCTTCCAGGGTTACACAAAACATGCAAAACATTCCACCAGTGAACTCAAAATACGCCATTGCGGGTTTGATTGCCCCCCGAGGTTGCACATCAAAGAGAATATATGAATATCCACTTGCTTATTTTCACAATGCTTATCTAAAACATTCTCAAGAACTGAACTTATTGCGATCCGACCCTGTCCCTTGTTGTTTGCGGTCATTTTTGTGTCTTGGGAAATCAAGCTCGGGGAGATTGAGAAAACAGTGGCCTTTATGGTGATCTGTAAGAAAGGTGAATCTGTCAAAACGGAGTGCTGTCCGCTTCAAGTGGACAACTAATAGGAGTGTAGCTAATACAGTGCAACGTTTGTGGTACTCATGGGTTTGCTGTTAGTTACTATTTATGTACGTGTTGCTTATTTTAGCATTATGTATTTATTATTTATACAATGATAAAATGGTCTAGTTGTCTTCTAGGGCCTATAAGAGTTCACCACGAGGTCTTTGTAATATTTTGGTCTGTAGATATGGCTCATGTTCCTCCATCAGTGTAAATGCACAGAACTTTGTTTAATGTACATCATGCAAATCATGCAATGTAGAAATCATACAATTTTAGGTATAACCCTGATTTAATTAAGTAGTTTGTTTAAATCTCTAACCCTGAGTCTGAGCGACACTATAAAGTGATGTTATAGAAAATTGTGCGGAAAAATATTCATAACCCAAGTAATCATACCCATTTGGATCGTGAATAAGGGGTTAGTTGCAATTTTCTGCCTTAGGGATGAAAATTCAGTTTGATAAAGTTGTTTTCATTGTGGGCCGTAAAATTTTGAGAGCGCATAAAAACATTTTTAATGTTCCTCAGTAGTAAGTTATTAAGTGTTGCAACATCATATATGCCCACAATTATGCTACAGATATTAAAATGTCTTTCTCTCAAGCAAGCCTCTGTTTTAGGGCCTTTCGAGCTGCTGTTTCTGAATTATGCAGGCAGGTTTGACTATGCTGTCCCAGGAGGTCAACAAGAGTAATACAGAGAAGAAAGACATCAATAAAACACAAATATCATGTTCTGATATGAAAGCAGGAGAACAACGAAAATGAAAAAGTGTTTGTATTTCAGCACTGGCATCAAATGCCTCCAGCGATGACACACACACACAAGGACCAATTTATAACCTTTAGCCCTTCCCAGCACCGTTGTTGCCCCGACGCACATGCAATCATACTTCAAAAGCTTCTACTGTTCACAAATTCATCAAACTGAGCTTGCCTGTTTTACCACTCTCCATATGCAACCTGCCGTTCTGCAATGACCATTAGATCAAATGTAATATCACAGTGGGAAAATGGGTGTGAATATGTAGGGGAATAATCCAATTATGGAAATGCTAAGGCACATTTTGGCTCTGTTAGTAGAAAGGGATACAAATTCAGAACTAGGCAGTGTGGGAGCTGGGCTTCTGTAATTTCATTTCTAAATGAATGACTGTGCTTGGTCTTTCCACATGGCTCATCAGCCTCTGCACCTCAGATGGGTTTTGGAAGCATATGCTGCATAAGTGGAGAGATGAGCCAGTCGCAGAGCGGAAGGGAGGGGAGGGATGGTGGCATTGGTTCTTGTGTGAATTTGATGGGTCCCAGAAACGGGGCATAATTAGCCTCCCCAATGAGGCGACTGATATTTTGCCTTGGAACATTAAAGCAGCCATTGCCAGGCACTGATGGCCCAACAATTAGTAGCAATTTGTCGATTTTGCAGAAGTAAACAAGAGTACATTGATTTTGTTATGCTATATTTGTATGTGATACTCCTGCTTATATGTATAGTTTTGTGTAATTTTGCAGTTGACCTGCAGGTGACCTCATGTTTGTCTAAGTTTTAAGCTCATCTGATCATTTTCTACCATCTGCTTAGTCGATAAACTGGTCACTAATCACTAATCATGATTTAGGCATTGTGTGATAATAGAGAAGAGATAATGTAGAGGAGCCTATATTGCTCAAATACAATGGCACTAGGGTATCAGATTTGGATCTATCTATCATAAAACCACAGCCAGTAAGTGACCTTTCTTTGGCGACACCTTAGTGTGAAGTCATCTGTGAGAAGGGTGCAAATTTATGAGCAGATTCAAGGCTGAGACCAGCCACACTTGACTATGAAGCTTTCACCTTTGGAACTCTCCTGGCTGCAGGCTTGAAGATGTAGGGCATTGGCAGAGACTTTTCTTCGTTTCTTTCCTGGTCTGCTTTCACCTTCAGGAGCTGATCTATCACATGCATGCGGGCGGCAGTAATGCATGTCATTACTCTGTGTGTAGTTTTATTGGACTTTCGGCTTCCTGGGAAGGATGATCCCTGGGGCCTTCGAGAAAGGAATACATGCATTTTAAAACCCAGCTTGAAACCAACTCCATCCTGCACCTACTTAAATGATTAGCAGAAGGTTATTATCAGGTCAGGGAGATAAGAAGGCACATCAAAGAGGTAAGCAAAGTCCCTCTCAAACTTTTCAGGTACACTTCACCTTATGGTGGACTGAGAATGAGTAGAGTCCCATTTTTAGCAAACTTATTCATTTTGTCCAACATTAGTGTGCTGGTGCCAAAAGTTCCATGTTTTCCACCTGTAGGTCTGGGTCAGAAATGCTCCTCTCTGTCCTTCTGGTCTTAAGGGGAAGTCGTGGCCTAATGGTTAGAGGGTTGGACTCCCAATAGAAGGGTTGTGGGTTCTAGTCTCGGGCGGGACAGAATTGTGGGTGGGGGGAGTGCATGTACAGCTCTCTCTCCACCTTCAATAACACGACTTAGGTGCCCTTGAGCAAGGCATCGAACCCCCCAACTGCTCCCGGGGCGCCGCAGCATAAATGGCTGCCCACTGCTCCGGGTGTGTGCTCACAGTGTGTGTGTGTGTGTGTGTGTGCATTTCGGATGGGTTAAATGCAGAGCACAAATTCTGAGTATGGGTCACCATACTTGGCTGAATGTCACTTCACTTTTTCACTTTTTAAATGAGGAACTGCAAATTAGTGTTGTGTTGTGTCCAAGTCCATGACAAATCAAGTCTGAATGGGAGATGTCTTCATTTTATAATTTTATACATTTTTTGGTCCATGTCAAGTTAGAGTACAAATTTACCCAAATGCATGGCAAGTCCAAAGTCATTCATAATTGGGGTCACTTGGGGTACTTGAGTCTAGTATTAAGGTCCCAGACTCTACCGCAAACATTAAAGCATTGGGGGCAGGCTAATGTCCTCACCAAGTTAAGTTTTCAGACCAACAAATTTGACAAGACTGATGCAAAACTCTTTTCCCAATTCTTAAGTCTACACCTGAAACTCCTGTTAATTTTATTAGAGCAGAGAGCGGTTCCCCCAGTTTTCCACTTCCACTGATACAAAAAGCAAGAATATTTTCTTGGAAAAAGGTGTATTAGAAACTCTCGAAAGTTGTTTTGTTTTTAAAATATGTTCACGGATTTGTTAAGCAAGGTGTGTTTAGGAAACAAGTGGGTTGTGGATGTTACCACTGTTGAGACCCGAAGCAAGCATTTTGGAGGCAATCAGCACTGTACCTCCAATTCACAGTGGAGCAATAGGCCCATTTAACAAAATGCTGAGACGACTCTAGTGTCTTGTCTTCACTCCATAGGTTTTGCCCTCTCTGTGTTTTTTCCTCATCAATGCACATTTGATCAAGTTTCGCTTGCCCCTGCTAGTCGATTAATCTTTGCCACCTTTCTGAGTCTTCGCCTGCTGCCCGCTACTGTCTGGGAATCCCTCTGCGGCAGCGCGCTCTGACAGGAACATAAGTCACAGGCTGCATTAAAAACACATTAAACCAGCGGATGGAATTAGGAAGGCCTCTCTCCTTATCTGATGGCGAACCACAGCGCACACCCCCGGCCAGAAGCACCTTGCATCCCGCCCCCACTTCATGCATCGCTATCTCCCTCTGACAATCGCATGACTTATGCATCCCTCCGATACACTCCCCTGCACTTCAGCCATGCGAACATTATGAATTTATGATATCTCAAAATAATCTGAGCGACGTTCCCGCAACCCCCCTATCTCCGGCGCCCGCAGTGCTACTTTCGTCCAAGTAAAGAGTGTGAGAAGTTTTGCTTGCAGTAATTTAATTTGCCGTGACTCGTAATGCCGCCATGCCCAGATGACTGCACAGAGAGGAATCAGTCAGAGCAGTCCATTAGTGAAGCAAACTGTGGCTCTCTTGATTGATAGTCAGAAATGAGACAGCAATTGCAATATTTTATGATTGAAGAAGGGCCGTGTGTAGGCCAGACAGATAGATAATGAAGCACTACCCCACTCGCGCCCCAGCCTCCTGCATATTTACTCTGAAGCTTGGCGGTAATAATCTTCGCTGTTGCATTTATTTTGACTCTGGGAGTTGGGGTTTTGTGCACTTCATAAACACCCATTTAAATAAAGAATTATCATGCTAGCTCAGAAGCAGTGCAAATGATGCATAGTCACAATCAGTTGCTTTGAAACATCTCGATTTTTTTTTACGCTGCTAAGTCAAAACATTATCCGCATGAATGTTGTAATTCAGTGGGATTTATGCACAATTCTGTTGTCGGTGTCAGCAACAGGGAAGCCAATTAAATTTAAGACCGATTAAACTGGTTAAACGGCACAAAGGTAGGAAGTTCCATTGTTACCTCACAAATCCCTTAAGTATTACTTTCTGGGTTATTAATCTCAGAGGTTCTTATTATTTGAGTCATCATCTCTCAGAGAAATTACGGATAACTCTAATTAGGCCCATTGATTTTCTGTCAGCAAGGCTTATGTCATGTCAAACCTGTTAAGGCCACTGATAAATTGGTTTCTGAGATATCTTAGGGGTAAAGCAATATCTAGATCAAAGACTGAATTAACTATCTTGTTTTCTTTCTGGGAATCTTCAAGCCTTTAAATATGCACAGCTATAGGGGAGTGATCTGTTTGTACTTGCTTCTTATTAAATCATTATTATTTGCGTTTGATTAGTAAACCTGCATTCAAACTTGATATGCATCAGTTTTCAGCAGATATTAAAGGTTATATTAAATGTTCTGGTATTAGTCTATTTTGAGTATATAAAATAGATTTTATTTATTGATATATTTTGTGTTGCTTATTTACTCGCCAGAATTAAAATTCTATAGGGAATACATGTGTAAATAGATTGCAGCAGGGAGCAATGCATCATATCATGAATAAGATGAACGATTATCAATGCACAAATAAAGAATGCTGACAGGTTCTTGCGCAGTATTCCACAAATCATTTTTTTCTTTTTTTTCTTTTTATAATATTGCTTTATGTGGACAAAGACAAATCCTGTAGTTCAGTGAAATCACTCACAGTAGCATTAACTTCTCCTTCTTGCCCACACTCTACTACAGCATCTCACAGGAGACTGAGTCACCTAGTCACATGGAAAATAAATCACTTCGGGACACTGTGTCACTGCTGATTGCTGTCAGAGTTAAAACTCCTTATAAGACTGAAAAAACCTTGCATTAGACAACTGAATTGACATGAAATATTAACACCTGTAGTAAAATTGGTTCTATTATTTAGGGAATTGTTGCTGATAAAAAATTTGGTTAACACTTTAACATGCCCTTGTTAAACTTGTTACATATACTTACTATTATAATACCAATAAATTATGCATAATTACATTCAAGTAACCATATAGTAAGTACATTTTGTTAAGTAATATCACCAAGTACTTAAATGTATAATTACACTGTAATAAAGACACCTTAAAATAAAGTGTTACCAAACTTTGATATTTAGATACAATTTTATTTAACGTGACTTGTATGCTTATTGTAAGTGACTTTGGTAGGAAGATTTATGCTGAGGATATAAATGTAAATATTATATGCAAGTTGCGCAGAATCTCTGCATGTGTCAGAGAGGAATATACTGCAACCAGCTCAAGGTAAGTTTAAGCTGATTGTCTGTTAATGGGACATTGCAAACACATTGGTTGAATAAATTCTATATACTATATACTATATAAGAATACTATTAAACTAGTTGCTGAATTAATCTTCGTCTTCATGTTCCTTCCTTGACACAACTGTGACAATAATAAGTAAAGACGATATAGTTGCAAAATAAACTCTGACTTATTAATCAGGATCTAGATGGATATATTTAGCCATAATTACCAGATTATTGTACATTTTTCAGCTTATTACATGATGGTCCAATGTACAGGTTAGTGCTCGTTAAATATTTGATGGCAAAATGAACAGTGTATTAAATTAATAAACGTTCAGGTGTTTCTAACTATATGATTGAATATCATTTTCTGCCTCATTATCTTGATTTAGTTCATTAATGTGGTTCATTTCATGCAGTAAAGCTACCAGGAAAAAATACACTGTGTTTACATTTGTACGGACTGATATTAGGCACGAATTATAAGCAAGGTTAACTGACATACTTAATGTAATCATATTCTTGTGCAGCTTATTTTACACTATTTCTCGGGTTTCTGTAATCCTTTATAGTCATTTGTTATACTCGATAATTTGCAGGTTTTATTTTTATTTTTTTAAGTGCTTGCACACAAAATACCAGGCACCGTTTTCTGCTTTTTTTTTTTTTTTTTTTTTTTTTGCTGGAAACGTATAACGTATAACGTATAACGTATAACCTATAATATTTGAGTATGTGTATCTATAAGCGCAGTTAATGCTACTACACTGAACAAAATTATAAACGCAACACTTTTGTTTTTGCCCCCATTTTTCATGAACTGAACTCAAAAGATCTAAGACTTTTTCCATGTACACAAAAAGCCTATTTCTCTCTAATATTGTTCACAAATCTGTCTAAATTTGTATTAGTGAGCTCTTCTCCTTTGCCGAGATAATCCATCCACCTCACAGGTGTGGCATATCAAGATACTGATTAGACAGCATGATTACTGCACAGGTGTGCCTTAGGCTGGCCACAATAAAAGGCCACAGTAAAATGCACCTCTAAAATGTGCAGTTTTACTGTATTGAGTCAGTATCTGGTGTGAAAAATATTTGCCTCACGCAGTGTAACACATTTCCTTTGCATAGAGTTGATCAGGTTGTTGATTGTGGCTCTTCAATGGCTGTGCGAAGTCACTGGATATTGGCAGGAACTGGAACATGCTGTCTTATATGCCGATCCAGAGCAACCCAGACATTCTCAATGTTTGTGACATGTCCTGTGAATACGCTGGCCATGCAAGAACTGGGATGATTTCAGCTTCCAGGAATTGTGTATAGATCCTTGCAACATGGGGCCATGCATTATCATGCTAGAATATGAAGTGATGGTTGTGGATGAATGACACAACAATGGACCTCAGGATCTCGTCACAGTATCTCTGTGCATTCAAAATGCACCTGTGTTCGTTGTCCATAACATACGCCTGCCCATACCATAACCCCACTGCCACCATGGGCCACCTGATCCACAACATTGACATCGGGAAACCGCTAACCCACACGACAACATACACACTGTCTGCCATCTGCCCTGTACAGTGAAAACTGGGATTCATCCGTGAAGAGTACACCTCTCAAAAATGTGACAGATTCCTTCCAATGTGAGCATTTGCCGACTCAAGTTGGTTATGATGAAGAACTGCAGTCAGGTTGAGACCCCGATGAGGACGACGAGCATGCAGATTAGCTTCCCTGAGACACTTTCTGACAGTTTGTGCAGAAATTCTTTGGTTATGCAAACTGATTGTTGCAGCAGCTGTCTGGGTAGCTGGTCTCAGATTATCTTGGAGGTGAAGATGCTGGATGTGGAGGTCCTGGGCTGGTGTGGTTACACATGGTCTGCGGTTGTGAGGTCAGTTGGATGTACTGCCAAGTTCTTTGAAATGCCTTTGAGATGGCTTATGGTAGAGAAATGAACATTCAATTCACAGGTGGACATTCCTGCAGTTAGCATGCCAATTGCACGCTCCCTCAAAACCTGCGACATCTGTGGCATGGTCCTGTGTGATAAAACTGCACATTTAGAGTGGCCTTTAATTTTGGTCAGCCTAAGGCACACCTGTGCAATAATCATGCTATCTAATCAGCATTTTGATATGCCACACCTGTGAGTTGAATGGATTACATGAGCAAAGAAGAAGTGCTTACTAACACAGATTTAGACAGATTTGTAAACAATATTTGAGAGAAGGTCACCATGATTTTGCCAAGTAAGGCATGGTTCTGGATCAACATCTTTTGATGATCCTGGAGCAAAATTATTGTCCAAAAATATAGACTTAACCCAATCCCTACCCCTAAAACTAACCCTACCTATAATGTATTCCTAAAATCAGTGGGAAATGATAGCTGATTAACAAGACTGTAGAAGCACCTGACCCTGACTGTAAGCCTAAGACAGATATTTTCTGAAAAGTTCTTTCTCAATTCTGATTAGTTGATTGGAATGTTGTTCCAGGATCAACAAGGATGTTGATCCAGGAACAAGTTGTACTTGGTGAAATCATGCTCACCTTTGAGAGAAATAGGCATTTTGCGTACATAGAAAAAGTCTTGTATCTTTTGAGTTCAGTTCATGAAAAATGGGGGCAAACACAAAAGTGTTGTGTTTAGAATTTTGTTCAGTGGAGAAGCAAAAAAGTGAACATAAAGTCCTATGGTAAATAGAAAAAAAGTAACATGATTACAAAAAAAGAAAGAAAGAAAAAAGAAGACTGAGTCATATTTGGATTTGAAAGCCAATCTTACCATTTTAGCAGGTAATGGCTGTGCAGAAACTGCATTTTCAGAACAGCTGTAATTGCGGAAATATAAGGGGGTTTTGTTCAAAATATTTCCTCTGCGTCACTGAAACAGTTTAAAATAGTTGGGGAAAAAATCTTTTATAGTTTTATTTTCTCCCCTTTCATTAGAATGTATGGTATGTGTCCATCCATGTTAATGGTAGTTGCTCGGCTGGCACAATCAATCTGTGCAATCAATCAAGCTGGAATAAGCATGTAAAGCTTTCTTAAAGGTGCACTATTTTTAATTTAAAGAGGTTCACACACACACACACACACAAAATGAATTATTATTTTGAGAGAGAAAAAAAGTCAAAACTGACAAAAGTTAAATGCCTACCTAGCTAGTTTCTCAGAACTTGCTTTTGTTCAGGCTAGTCTAGTTTCTGAGTATTTGCCTAAGCAGTAAACAAACTATTAACAATGGGTAAAATGTAGTTGGGTTTGAATCAAAAAATTTATATTTTATTGCTCTGTCTAGTATACGATGTAGAAAGGAAACAAAAAGAACAAAGCAAGAGGTAAACAGCTCGGCAACAGTTAATAAACACTGTGCATCCTTGGCAATAAGTGTCAGCATAACATCTGGGACCACTGGGATGAAGAGGAGCCAGTGAATCAAACAAAAGCTTACAGTGCATGAGAGTATTTCCCTGACCAGATTTTATTATGGCGAGCTCTTTTCTGTGAGACAGGCTTTATTTGATTTAAGAAAACAACAAAACAGGCCTACATTTGGAGAATCCATCCCATCTCTACAAATATTTAGATGCAGTCCATTTTCAATCTGACAGTTTGTTCTTTTTTTTGTTAAAGAATTTCTGGTACATGGAGGATTTTTCCGAAGAACAGTGGGCAGTTTAACTGTCAAACAAGACAAACAAGGAACTCATGAACAACCATCTCACACACACACACACACACACACACACACACACACACACACACACAAAGAGGTGTGGACCATCTTGTATTGCCACACAATATTAAAGGGATAATTCACCCAAAAATGAAAACTATCATGTTCAAGGCTCAGAAAGGTAGTAATGAAATCGTTAAAATAATCCCCTGACCACTGACATCAGTGGTTCAACCATAGTGTTATGAAACTATGAGAAAACATTTTGTGCACAAACAAAACAAAACCAATAAATTACTTAGTGGTTTGTCCTCTTCCGTGTCATTCTTCAACATGACACAAATGCGTGCATCTCCCTCTGCTTGTAAACAAGGGGCAGCACATTCGGGTTCTATGTCAAGTGTCATTTATCAATTTTGTGTTATCAAGTTAATGTAAAATTAGTTATTCAGAACAGTACTAATTAAAAAAAAAATTGCATCTTGTATAACTCCTCTTATTTTGTTAAAATATTTAACATTTAGCAGACACTGCAAGGTGTATGTAAACTTTTGACCACAACTGCACTCGCGTTGAAAATAATAATTCATGCTGAAAAGTTTATTTTCATTAGAAATTAGAGTTCTTTTTTCCTGTCCTTTTGTTTTGTAAATCTGTAACCGTCAAAATTGATTTTCAAAGCCACCTCATTGGTTTATTGGACCTCAACCAACCAGTCAGACACACCCCTCCCCCATTAGGTCAGGTTGTTATATTTATAAACAACATTTCTCTCGCTTTGTCTCCGATCTTGGATTTTTAGGCTAAATTATACATGTGATTCTGGCTTATTACTTGGCCTTAACAATGGTGTAATGATATAAACAAGGTTAACTGACATTTTTAGTGTAATCGGTTTCCTGGGCAGCTTGTTTTGCACTATTTCTCAGGTTCCTGTAATATAGTCAATTTTTATACTCAATAGTTTGCAAGGGGGGGGGGGGGGGGGGTTGGGATGGGGGTTCCAATGCTTGCACACAAAATCTTAACTTCAAACTCAAACAATAGAAGCACACACCAAATCTGAAAAGCCATACTTTAATTATTGGGCTTTGACTCCATTTTCAATTTCATAAAACACTTTTTCAAAAAAAACACAACACACAGTTATCTATGTAATATACAAAAATCTAGCAGGAATTGATATTATGGCAAAGGTTTACAAATGTTTGCATACAAAAGGCATACAAATGTTTGATTTTGAGCGGTGTTTGTAATATTTTGAATGCAGTGCTTCATTTTGCAAGATTCTGCCTTATTATTTGGCCTTAACAATGTTGGAAGTGTACTTATGACCTTTAGTGCTGTCTATGCATTCTTCTCAGTAGGTTTTGGAACGGAGAACCGCTCCTGCATTACAATTGGCAGGATGATTCACCGTATGTTTTTTTTTTTTTGGAATGAAGACCAAAGATAATCAGTCACCCCAGCCTGCAGCTTTGCTGTGTTCCAAAACAGGAAACCGAGTTGCCTTGAGGTAGCCATCTTGAAATGCACTTTTAGTGCTGTTTCTTTTGATGAGAAAAAAGGGACTCAGCAATATACATCTTAAAAGGGAAAAGGGTTAAACATACAGCCAAACTTCTGTGCAAAGCATTACATTTCACTTATTTTAACATAATATTCACAACTTAAGATAGACTGTGTTATGCTCCCTAATGGATTTAAATACATTATGCTGGGTTCAAACTCAGCAGGATTTCAAAAATGACAATATGTTTCAGCCAAAACCATGGCAGTAATGTAAGTGCTGCTCACAATTACAGCTGGAGTCCTGCAGAGAGAGAAGGAAGCGTGAATGACGCGAATGCTAGTTTCTCCCTCATCGTTTTTGCCTATTAAGATTCTAGAGGTATTTTGAAGTCTGTCAGTAATGTGAAACAATGCATCCGTAATCAAGGACATACGACTTGAATGGTCGCCATTCAAAAGAGCTCTCCTGCATTGTATTGTGGTGATTAGGAGACTCTACAGCCAAATTCAATTTGAGTTTCTTCTCCACAGTATGTGACACTTCTCTGGGAGATAAAAATGACGGGGCTGTGTGGCGCTTTGTGTACACCCTGGATTCGCTAATTGCTACCACCGTATCTGCTTGGAGACAGCCGGGGAATTAAAAGTTTATCGCAGAGTAATCGTTTTACAGGCCACAACTTTAATGACATTGGATGTTAAAAGCCAGTCCAACAGTGTAAATTCACCCAAAACAGCCCCTCATGCTGATCACCTCTGCTTTAGAAACAACTTTCTTTGAAAAGAGTTGCCGATACGTATACATATTAATTGTATGTAATGTAATGCAACATGTACGTTTCCCTCCCAATTCTATTTAATAACATT
Source organism: Carassius gibelio (assembly GCF_023724105.1). Taxonomy (NCBI): domain Eukaryota; kingdom Metazoa; phylum Chordata; class Actinopteri; order Cypriniformes; family Cyprinidae; genus Carassius; species Carassius gibelio. The sequence continues at coordinate 29,344,665 of NC_068417.1, forward strand.
CATATGACACTGTGAATAAATTGCGGTGTTTTTCGAGCATTCATTTAAATGTATTGTTTGCCATTGTTTTACTGACAAACATACCAAACATGCTTAAAATCTGTAGCTACTTAATGCAATATGTGCATGTATCAGCTGAATTAGCAAATGGTGCCATTTTCTCCAAAAATATTTTTTTTAATTGGAGTAATTAATGTATTTAGAAAATTCCCTAAACTTATTGTTAGGACATAAACATTTTCACATTTATAAATGTTTTTGAACAACTATAAACTAAGAATAAATCATAGTATATTTATATAAATTCATATTAACCTAGATTAGAGATGCCTAATGTATTTACAAATGTTAACAAATTGAATTATATTGTACAGCAATACCGATTCATTGAGAAACACAGTTCATCACGACTAAAACACACACAAATAAAACACTACTTATAAAAAAAAAATAATATTTTAAAATAAAAAGCCGCTAAACAATATCTTGACATTCACTCCATAAATAATAACAGTGTAGATGATTCCAAACATCTGGAATCTAACAGCTTTAGACATTTGTCAATTACATATTTGTATTGCGATAAATGTTAATTTGAAATGAAAATGTGTAAATCGTTGAGTTCTAAAGATTTCATCATATGGCTGGTGCATTTTAACAAGCCTGTGGCTTTTTGTGTAGATAAAACTACTTCTCAAGGCAGAATACCAAACACTCGAGTCAATAATGGACAAGGCTTTTTTTTTTCATGCCAGTGTCAGAGTGGGAGAGTGATAATAACTATGAAATGGGAGCTAGGATGAAAGTACTCCTAACGAGGGAGTGTGGATTGGACTCTGGGTTCTGACTTCAAACAGCGGCAGATTGATTTTCCTGCAAGTGTGCTCAATTACTGTAGGCCCGCTTTCATTGGTCTCGACATAGGTACCATGGAAACGAACAAAGAATTGGACATGAGCCGAGTCCCACTAGCTCTATCTTTATTGTACTAAAACTGTAATTATCCCATGAAACCTTCTGACAAGTTTGATGGGATATAAATGGCACTACTGGTCAGCAATGATCTGAGGAGATTATATAACATCGGATTGTTGAGGAATCAAATCAATAAACACTGAGGTGTATATATATATATATATATATATATATATATATATATATATATATATATATATATATATATATATATATATATATATATATATATATAAATTTAATTCACACAAAATACAATAACACATTTTAGGAATCTCAAAAGACTTTTGGGTGTTTCTAAAGGCACCAGTGTTGTTAAATGCAACCCAAATTCTTTAGTTGACTTTTGAGAGGTAAAACGCCTGATGTAAACAGACAAGTCTTTGTTTTTGGTTCCCCTTAACTGTCAATCTCGTTACCAAGTTTAGCCTGAACCCCCTCACCCCTGGTTTGCCTCTGCAGAAGAGACAGAGGTGTTAAATGATCGATGTATGAAGTAGGTCAAAGGCCTTCAACAAAGATATTTCTGAGCTAAGCTTTTGGATATTTCGGCGGTAGATCTGGTAGATGGGCTCAGCTGTGTCCGCAACTCCTTGGAACTAGAGGTCGGGATTAGTCAGACTTCGTAAGGAGTTATAAAGCCAGCTGGCCAATCATCACCCCCTCCTCAAGGATATCGCGAAGACAGATGCCTTTTCTCAAACACGACACCCTGTCAGAGCTGTGAAACATGTACAGCTGATTGAAAGTTGTCTTCTTGCCGTACCTTAAAAAGTCAATGCATTTAGATGTTATCTTGGTTATATGCGCAAGATGATTTTTATTGGGAGCGACGAAATGTCGGGATCCCTCAGGGTGACTTGGGGTTAGGCATCTTGCTCAAGGGCACAGCTGAGGTAGGGGATCTCGGGAACTTTGCGAAACTTTGCGTCAGCGCCTCAGTTTGATTGACTGCGACATCCGAGGTCTTTCCGCATGACAAAAATAGCGGAAAATCCGAGTGAAAATATGCAAAGAAAAGACAATCTCCATGAATGATCACGCTGCTGTTCGACACGCATCAAAGCGAAATGCCTTCAGACATTATGTCTCCATTTCAGCCTGTTTAAGATATGCAGCTCATTAAAACTACAATAGGCTCATCTTATAGCATTAATGTCAAGCTATATTTTCATCAACCGTAAAAATGAAAAGTAAGAGCTGTCAGGATGTGTTGAGTATGTGTGACTGTTTCTTTAGATTACGCAGTCGTGTTTGACGCAGGATTTTTTTCCCGAAGGAGTGCCAGAGTAGCCATCTACAAACACAGTGAGGAGAAAGACTTTGAGAAAAATGAGCAATGTGTCATTATTTACTCACCCTCATGTGATGTTGTTTTTATTCTGCAGGTCTTCATGCAGAATTTTTCCATTTTCCATACAACAGCGCTTCACTTTAGCAGTGTGTTCAAGGTCAGTTTGTGTGCTCTCTCTCTCTCTCTCTCTCTCTCTCTCTCTCTCTCTCTCTCTCTCTCTCTCTCTCTCTCTGGGAATCAAACCCATAACCTTACTCTCTAAATCTCAGTTTCCACTCTATTTGTCCATGTCTATTTGTAATTGTGCCACGTTTTGTTATGATATACACAAGAGCCAGTGATGTCAGTTTTGACTCATTCGTGAATGGATTAAAAAAATGACTCAGTGGTTTGACAGGATCCCTGATTCAAACTCACTTAACTGTGATTTTCTAGGGATCCTGAAGACCCTGATGAACTTGCTATGAACTTACTATGGTGTGTTTGATTAGGGTTGGAGCATTGCCCCTCCAGGGTATGATTTGAGAAAATCCCTGGTTTACTTCCACTTGTCTCTGATATCCCAGTGCAGCATATTCAGATTGAGTAAATTGTGTGCACATATTGAAATTTATATAAAAAAAAAATATGGTAGCACTTTATTTTACAGTCCTGTTCCTCATGTACATACTATGTACTTATTATAGTAATTACAATAACTATGTAATAACCATGTAATAACTAGGTACTAACCCTGAACCTACCCCTAAACCTGACCCTACCCCATGTAGTTACCTTGTGTTACCAGAACTTTCTTAGATAAATACACTGTAAGTACACTATAAATACATGTTAGTACACGTACTGTAAAATAAAGTGCAACCAAAATTATATTACTTTTTATTAATAAGGCTGTTTACTGTAAAATACTATTTCGTTTTTCAGTAAGTTGCAGCCCCTGATTCAGCACATAAAAAAGGTAAGCATAATTACCACTAAACCGGTTTTAAAAATTTTTAATTCATGATTCTACGGAGCCCCGCAGATGATATACAAGAAAAAAAGTAGTAGGCTAAATGGTGTGCACGATTTAATAATTCGTTCCCTCAATGTACTAAAACGTGCACACGATTACTATTGTGTTCCTACGATTTACTATTTCGTTCACTGGATTTATAAATTGTGCACATGATTTGCTAATTCGTTCCCAAGATTAAGCGAATCAAGTGAATAGCAAATTGAGGGAACGCAATAGTAATCGTGTGCTCGTTTTAGTACATTGACAGAACAAATTAGTAAATCGTGTGCACAATTTATTTATTTTATTCTTGCATGTCATGTGCAGGGCTCCGTATGATGCAGCTCAAATTTAGATTTAATAATAATAATAATAATTTAAACATAATTAGAATTACACTAAAGCTGTTTGTTTGATTTTGTTTTAGTTTGTTGAAATCCTGATTCTAAAAAAAGGGAATCTAAACAATTAGAATTTACAATAAACATGTTTTCCCCAGTTTGTTGCAGCCACGATTCAGCTTGTAAAAAAAACAACAACAACTAAATAATCCAAATATATTACCATTAAACTGTTTTGTTTAGCTTTGCTTTATTTTGTTTAAGGTCCTTGATTCGGTAAATCTGAAGAACAGCTTAAGGTGATTCATGAATTTTTGTGAAAAGAATTGTTTAATCATAAATCCAACATCACTAACGTCATTACCATTAAACCTGACATGACAAGACTTCAGAATTAACTTTTTTGTGGTGGGGACTGGTACATTTTTCCAACTGATTCATGAAACCTATTTTTATGATGGACAGATCAGAGGAAAACCATTAAAGAATGATTGAAATACCTGTGAGATGATGATAGTAGCCTACAGATCCAAATACAATGTTATTAACCAAACTGAGATGCTTACAAAAAAACATGTTATTTTCTCTTGCTGTGCAAGGAGAATTGACTTTACTCCTTTAAGGGCGAAGAATCACTTGCTCTTCCTTCCCTGTCTTTAAAGGTCAGGCTCATTAAACATGCACTCCATGTATCGGATCTGCGGTACCGAAGGATAGCAGCCACTCGAAAAAAGTGTTTATTGATATAGTACAGTGTGGGTAGGAAGAAATTCTCTGTATAACCGTCCTCGCTCATTCACACCAATGATTTGCATGGTATGGGTTTGACGCCTTGGATTAGGTCTGTTTGAAAACATTATTTTACTAATGGAATGAACTGGGATAATCCTTTTCCACTGATTCACTGTCATCCCGGCCGATTTTCAACAGCATATAATCTATTTAACAGGATTTAATGACCCTCAAAATGAGGTCCGTTGACCATTTCTTGGGAAACGCAAGGGAATAGATAGTAGCAGTCCTTAATAGTCTTAACAAAATCATTATGAATAGTGTAACGAACCAATTTGGTCAGCCACCCTTTCTTTTGGTTCGTTTGAATCTGCAAGAGCCTCACTTATGAAATGAAACCTACATATAGATTGTGTTGTTGTTTGTCTGTTTATACATTAAATACATTATATACATTTTCGGAAGAGGTTGTTTTTCCCCATCTCTTGTTCCTCACCGTCATTGTCATTTATTCTTGAACGTTCCAGTTGCCTGATCCGTACCTGCCTCATCCCCCTTCTACTGGAGTGGTGCTATATCATTCTGTCGTTTCAATAAATAAATTAGTTCCAGCCAAATTATTCTCTAACTTAACCATGTAAGAGCTTTTGTACTCTGCCGGTGCTTCAGTACATCACGGAAAATGGATAAAGCAGAGCAATAATTCAAGAGCACTGTAGCTGCTCTAATGATGTCTCTTTGCTTTAATCGTCTTTAAAAATGAGGTAAATTTGGACTGTAAGCAATATACTGTACATCACTGGCCATGTATGGATGGTAGAGATTACAGTTTATAAAGATTTAAATATGGATATTTTTCTTACACAAATAAATCGCTTCACTTTGTGTGATGGATGGATGCACTTTTTTGGGGCTTCAAAATCATGACCACCATTCACTGCCATTATAATGCTTGGAATAGCCATGATACTTTTAATATCACTCTGAATGTATTCGTCTGAAAGAAGTAAGTCACCTAGGATGGTTTGAGGGTGAGAAATAGGTTCATTTTTAGGTGAGCTTTCGTTTGAATCTGTGCATATTTCTCTCCCGATTCAGACAAGATGATTTATTTATTGACTTATATTTTTCACTGGAGAAAGCAATATTATAATGGAGGACTCCGTTTTGGGTGAACTACTCCTTTAAGGCAGCGGTTGCTTCTTTTTGTTAATTATTCCTCAAAGGCTGGAACTGTATTTATCGTTGGCTGGATTTATTGAGATTAAAACTAAACAAGACCAGCTAAATCACTGGTTATCACTGTTGTCATTTGTAAAATACTACCTAATTTCTTTCATAAAGAGAAACTAAGCCATTTTCTGGACGGAAGCTTATGCCGACTGAGCATGCATCAGTGATCAAAGTGTTTTAGTTTCAAATTAAGCTCCGCTCCTATCAGGACCAAACAGAGTGTCTTCGCAGAAAAAGGAATGTTCTATTCAAAGCCTCTTTGAAAGTAATTACATTTTTTTTGGATTTGCAAATGAGCCTTTTTTAAAAAACAAAAACAAAGTATGGTTGGTTTTAATTATGAATTAAGTTTACAAAATGTTTTTTATTTTTTTGAAATGCTGAACAAATTATGACTAGAATAACATGTAAACATATGTACTGTAAAAGTAGCACTATAACTACTGGAGATGCATGAATATGCTGTGGCTTTTCACTTAACAAGTGGATTTATCTAAGTTCTTAAGGTCTGGATCTCTTCAATCAACAGCTCTGACCTTTATATCAACTGCTTAATCTAATTTGCACTGACAATTATCAAAAGTTACTAGTGTCTGTGCTGAGCTGGTTAGCTTCTGGGAAGCAAATACAGATTATTTAAAAGAATAAAGATGCTAAACACTTAAGTTACCAACTATTTATTCATCTAATTATTTTGATTTATTTTAATGTGTATTGTTAATTTGTATAACATTTTGTTCGTTGAAATGTTATCTTTAACACTCATTTAGAACTATTTTTCACCAAAGAGTTTTATATATCGTCGCAGGGTGAATGAGAACATCTCGGTACTGCTGGTAAGTCCCCCGGAGGGTGATTTATTTACAATCACAAAGCTGATCACACGTGCACAGGTGACAGGTGCAGGCTTCCACTCTGTGGAAGTTTATGTAAATAAGTTGTTTTACATTTATTGTATATATTTTAATGTTATAAAATTGATTGATTGATTGATTAAATGTAATTTTTTGGTTTATCTGTTAATGATAACACTTTTAAATTTATATATATATATATATATATATATATATATATATATATATATATATATATATATATATATATATATATATATATATAGTTGTCTACTATTTATTTATTAATTATTTATATTTTAGTTTTCCATGTTGAATATTTATATCAGGAGTAGTAAGCAAAAAAAAAAAAAAATATATATATATATATATATATATATATATATATATATATATATATATATATATATATATCTATGTCATAGGCACCATTGAAATGTGTATTTTACATAGTCTGCATGAATGTTATTTTCTACTAATGATATACTATTTGCAATAACTTCCTCTGTGCAACAAGCAGACCTCACTATCTGAAGCTCAGGTACTACTTCTCACAATGCAATGCCTTTATCACTTCCATTCCAGCTTGTAGTCAATGGCAGACATCCAGTAACTGTTCCAGGTCATGTGCCAGTGATTTACTATACCAGAATTTAGCAGAGTTGCCTGAGGGTGGGATAAATATGTTAGGAAAGAGAACAACAAATGATTTTGTGTTTGTGTGTTGTTTTCAATAGTGAAAATGAAACTAAAAATAAAACAATTAACCCCAAGTAAGAACTGTCCCTTGGGCTTGAAACAGTTATTTCAGTGAAACAAAATCCGCTGTCTATACAAAACACACGTTGTCACTGGAGCAGAAACTAATGATGTGTGGTGCTTTTGAAGAGATTACTCACTTTCAGAGGAAAAATAGCAGTGACACATTCTTATTCAGATGAGTTCAGTGAGTCTCTGGTAATTGTGCTCTTAATAAGGAGATCAGAGAGAGTAAGACAGCTCAATATTGACGACAGTTACTGTTCATATTCCAACTCGTTTCCTTCATTTCCTCAACGCTGTATCAAAGAAGATGCCTTGACTTGGGAGTCTCATTAAAATACACTCTGAACAGGTTGTTGTCTGAGAGCGTGTTTCCAATGAGCATACCACTCAGAGAGATGTCTTTTTCATAAATAAACAAGTTTTAGTCCTGCGCCAGAGCTTTTTACATTCAGATTAGACTGCTGCTGTGTTGTACAGCGTGTTTGCGGAGAAAGCAGAGTTTAACAAGACTTTAAATAATGGAGGTTGCTCAGATCAAACGCATCTGTGGCTACTTCAAAGACTTGTTTCAGATGATTATTGTAAATGTGGCATGGGAGACATGAAATATTGTATTCTGTCAGACTCGTTTAAGATTTTCATCATCCATGATCTTGACCCTTCGACCTTCTCTGGCAGTCAGATTTTTATGAAAGAAAAGAGGTATGTTGTTATAAGAATGTTTTTAAGTATATATATATATATATATATATATATATATATATATATATATAGTCTCGCGTAGCCATGCTTTCAGAATGAAGGTCTGGAATCCATGGCAGCTTTCATTGGCCAAGTCCTGCCCATGAGGCCATTTGATCGACATGTCAAACAACCAATCACAGTTCGTTCCATTAATCGTCATGTTTGGAGGTTAGGAAATGTCGCCACAATTACAGACCGGTGTGTAAAACTCTTTGACATATTTGAAAGATTCTATGCCGCAAAACTTCAAAATTCACATTCTTTTGAAAATCCAGCGTTTAGTTGATCCTGATGAGCGCACGTCGTCACAGTTGTAAACACGATGGCTTTCTTCTTTAGTGAGGGGGTAAAGAACGCGACACAAACGTCTCGCGGAAATCCGAAGTGTATAATATATATATATATATATATATATATATATATATATATATATATATATATATATATATATATATATATATATATATACTTGCATTTGAATTCTGACTTAATTTGCTCATGGTCACTCAGTTCCGATTTGTGTTTTTTTTTTTTTTTTAAGTTGTTTTGCTTTGCTTTATTTTTTTTAATTTTTGCGTTTTTTGAGACGATTTTGTTTGGCTGCTGTTAGATTATTTCATGATCACTAGCTGTCAGATATTACTTCTCCCTTCTTACTCGCTCCTTTCAACAGATGTTTCCTGTTACTGTTGGGTATGAGCGTTTTAGTCTTCTCTCTATCTTTTGCCCTCCCTCTCCTTTTTCCTTTGTTTTTCTCCCTCCGCACACTTCTCTCCAGTCTTCACAGTTTGAGGTGTCATTCATGTCAGCAGCACAGGCAAAGAAGAATGAGTTATGCGCTCAAGTTTAATACTCAGCCATAGAGGTTAATTCAGCTGCTCTAAGTATGAGCAATAGTAATAGTGATGCTTGCCTCAGCAAGCAGCACTAATTAAAAAGTCTATGAGCTATAGTCTCACACCCATTTCTCGCTGTATATATGTCGAGTGTGTCTGTGAGGGTTTGAGGTGGGGGTGGGTTGGGGTTAGTATCTCACTGTAGATACGTCCTGTCGGTACGAATTAAGCTTGCCTCAGAGCTGCCTGTCAATGTTAACCCATGGCTTTCTCATAATTAATCACAGAGCGGGACGGATCCATACCTCCATTTAAATGGCAGGACTGGAGCAGATGTCAGAAGACATTATTCAAAAATAGACATTGCAATAAATCACTCTGGCACTAGATTGGGAGCATGGATGTATAGCTTTGTTCCGCACCCCAGCTAAACTGAGGATGGTCTATATTCTGGATTTGGATTGTCTGTAGTGCTACAGTGTGTTCTTTTTTTTTGTTTACCGCATCGTAGCGAAGGCTAACGCGGAAATACATAATACACAAAAGAGAACTTGCAAATGAGACAAAAATCTTTTGATTGATTCTTCAGTTCTGGTGATTTTGATTAGATTCTGATTCATTTGAAGATCTTCATTAATCGAAATATCTATAATATCTAGCCTTAAAACATTTCATTCTTTTCTTTAATCAAAATCCATCAGCACTGTATGGCAAACATTTGTATCATTTGTTTCACCTGAGCAACATCGGTAGGAACATCGGAGACAAAAATCGAGCAACATGCATTGAAATTAAACGGAATATATCTAAGAAACTCAGTGTCCCTCTGATAATTGTTTTTTTTTTTTTTTACTGAAAAAGTGTAAGAAGAGAAATTATGTAATCGCATCGTTTCTGTTTTACAGAAATGCAGACTTGGCAGTTTCCAAATGTGAAGAGACACCTGGCATCTTGGGAAAGAGCCTGTGAAACACAAAAAACGTCTTTTCTCATCTCATTTAGTACTTGTTTTTTGGTGTCATCGCACAGTCAAAATGCAAAATACCTGATAAGTGGGAATGGTGCGAGTTCATCCAAAACAGGTTTTTCAAGTGAAACATTTCACTCCTGCCGCGAGAAGACTTTACTCTCTTGCTATTAAAAAATCATGGCTCATGTCAGTGGAGACTGTTTCAAAGGCCTTATTCAGCAGAGCATGAATAATTCATCACAAGACAGAGACACAGATTTCTCAAAACAGTGAAGACAGGATTTAATACCCCATGATTTTGCAAACTCAAAGCATCACTTTGACCGTGGCATAATGAGGGTAACCTCTAAAAATAACGTCTGAATTCTAACTACCAGCAGACCAGTCATGACATCGAACTATGTGGAGGAATAATACATCTGCATCAAGTGTTTCCAAAGATATGAGGCCTGTGATGAAATATGTATTGCGTGATATTGAAAGAAAACCTTTGTATTTGGGTTGTCTCTAGTTGTCTCATTTTTATTGGATTACTGTTCTTTTAATTGTCCTGTTTTAATACTCAAGATTTGATATCCGAAAACCATTTCCTCACCAGTTGCTATAGCAAGATGTAATTTCTGACTCTGAAAGGAAATAATATAGGGCTCATTTTGAGTTTTTTTTTTTTTTTTTATCCCTAACGGTTTTTCTCTTCGGTTCTGACATCTCTTGCTAACTTTTTGCAGGCTGGAAACCTTCAGGATTGATTTATTAGGAAACGAGGGGTTGCAGGATAAGCCATCTGCCCCGTGGAGTGAGCATTTTGGCCCTGCTGCCATTCATCACTTTCAGACATATTACAGATGTTGAGATCAGAGGAGGTCTGGAGCTCAATAAACCTGGAGAGTGGGGTGTTGGGCACAAGAATGGCTCTAAATTTCACTGTTCGGAGAATAACCGTACCTACCCGTTCTTTTACTGTAGGCAATGGAGTATCTTTCACTTAGGCGCTAGTGTTTTATGAATGAACCCAATTAACAAGTGATAGAAACAATGTAAAATTCGTCTTGCATTTACATGATCTTACTCTTGCTCTTACTTCCTAGTACAGGAGCTGTCACTCAAAAGCACACTGGATAACATTACTGTACATTACTGGTTTGAGCAACAATTTTGAATAAAAATAGTCGAATGTGCGAACGTCAGCATCGTACGTTGTGGTGAGTGAAAACTGATATGTATATTTTGGTATATTTTGATACCAGATCAAGTGTAATCCCAAATCAATAAATGTAGTTCCATGCTTACAAATCAGGCAAAGTGCATTCTCTCAGAAAGGCCATGCAAAATATCCCATGCCGAGAACACAGCAGAAATCCTTTCTTAGAAATCCTCGTAAGCTGACGGGCCACATATGTGCAAATGCTGTACTGCGTGTGCTTACAACCTCTCATTACAGTCTTTTACTCGGTGACATGAGAGATGTGGGTGAACAGAGCTATTAGAGAAAAACACTTACTCTGAAATTACTAAAGCTGAACAAAGTTTTGCAGAAATTTTGCAGAATTAAACTTCATAGCCATGTTTCCTGATCTAAAATGGTTTATTGTTACAAATTGAAATAAAGAGCAAAAGCGTATGACTAAATCACGTTTATGGATGGATAAAAGGATGAATAAATAGGTGGATAGATGATAGACAGACATGTGGTCATACAGTATATGATGTCTACATAGATAGATAGATAGATAGATAGATAGATAGATGAGCCTATCCTCCAACAAAAAAACGACCATATAGATCATTTGTACAAGCACTTTATTAGGACCTATATTTAAATTTTAAAGTTAAGCGGCCTCTAGAGGCTGTAAAAATATTGACAGTATCGCGTTGCATCTGTCGTCATGAAATGACGTATAACGTCATTACCAATCAAAACGAACATTTATTTAAATGCAATGTGTGGGCGTTTTACACCGATCTCACAGTAATTCGTACATATTTTACTAGGTGGCTTATTTGTTCGAATGACCACACCTAACCCCACCCCTAAACCTAACCCTCACAGAAATCATGCTAAATTATGATTTATTGAGCATAAACATTCTCGTGCAAGTCCATTCCCTGGGATCGAACCCATGATAGCATGATTACATATCAAGGTAAAACGCAATAATCTACCAAATGAGCTACATGAAACGCAAATCACAAAAGAGTACGAAACATTAATATCAAAACGACATTTTGCCGATAGGGACGCAATTGTAGTATACGTTCTGATGGGTCGTATTTCAGGGATTTGGACAAACGACCTATACGAGCGTATTAGTTGGAGGAGAGGTTGAGATAGATAGATAGATAGATAGATAGATAGATAGATAGATAGATAGATAGATCTATATTCAGAGAGATTAAAATGGAATAGATTCTAAGAGAGCCCTGGAGTATTGAAGGTCTTCTCTCACAGTTGCTCAGATTTTATTTGGCATTTTCTAGTGAGCTGGCAGATGTCTATCTGTGATTACAGATGCCTGTTGCCTTGATTTCTGGCAAGCAAACACTGCAGAAATATCAAATGATTATGATTCATTAAGCCAACATTTGGGCATGTTCGAAAGCCTGGAATTCAGCCAAACAGGAAGCGCAAATTCCGGACGAGTTTTCCCCACATAGTTATCGTCCTTAGAAATGTAACAGGACAATATCCAAGCTGGCTGTCTTTGGAGGATTGTTACCCGGCAACATAATAACATTAATAAGAATGAATTAATATCTCCAGTCTTGAATGCGTGAACATATTTCCTTGCTTAAAAGCAGCACGCATTCTCTTTCAAGTAGCATTTGGCGAATTTGAATTTGGGGATAAATGATTGGGCTCTTTATTCCTACAGTGATTTCCCTCCCTGTATTATCGCTGTGTTTAATTCAATGATATTTTCTGGCTGAATTATGTATTATATAAATCCTCTTTTGAAGGCATTTTCATATCAGTTGCCCTTATTCATTTAAACCGTAGTCTTCATAAACATGGAATCCCTCCACATGTGGGGTTTTAATGGCGATTCATACATTATTAACTGTTGTTGATATTCTATGAATAATAATAGAGAGCGTTCTTACACCCATGGCTGTTTTACCTGTTATCGGTAGGTGTATGTCGTACTTCCAGGCTATTTTTAGCGTGAACTCTCCATAAGAGGTTAGTGATATTTTGCATCATTACCGGGGTCCCCTAGGACATGCTGTTTAATTTTTTATGCCAGACTGAATACTGGATGCACATTGTTAAAATATGGATCACTATTCTGTTCCCAGCATGCACTGCAGTAGCTCTGCAACACACTGAAGCTGCTGCTTGAATACAGCACCCAAAAATGCTCTTCCTTGTTCCATTAACGCTAACAGGAAAAATACAGCCTGTGCTGTTGCTAATGACTATGTCATAAAGTGTCAACGTAAGTGCTAACGGTATTTGTACAAATGTGGATGATGGCCAAGTAATTAGGAGTTTTTCAAAAGGCACTGACAGGCTACCTGAAAGAGATAATTTGTTTCTTAGAGCATTGTGTCAATTCCGGGCCCTTGTATGTCCGAAATTTAAACTAATGGATTCCTTTTGTTATATGAAGGATGCTTTAAATCTTGGAATGTTATTTTTATTTTTTTTTCTCATGAGTCTTGAGCTTTAAAGAGCGACAAAACTGTATTTATTGTTTGAATTTCTTAAAAAATTACACAATTTCGAAGCTGAGACTTTGTTTAATACCTAAAGTAACCTGTTTTGTCTTGTCTGTCAATGCTTTGACAATTTTCTCTTTGCGCTGCAAAGTATTTTTCACTTCTGGGAACATGTGTGGCTTGAGAGTAGCATGGCTTGTCGGACAGAGCAACAGTAACACATTTTTGCGAAGGGTCGATTTTATGGAAAAGAATGACTTGTGCATTCTTCAAAATATCTCCATTTGTGTTCCACGGGAGAAAGTAAGACATCCAGGTTTGGAACAATTAAGAGTGAACATCTAAGAGTACTTAATAGAAAGTAAGAAATTTATACTATTAATCAAGTTTTTCAAAGAGTCAAAGCCCCTTAATTTGCACTCTGTAATTACTATCAGCAATTAAGAAAAAGACCGAAGCTCTATCCTGAACTGATGACCCCATCTGAATCCACATAAGGAGGTTTCTTGCCTAATAATGCTGTGTGACATTTGTGAAAAGCACAATTGGCTATTCATGGTCATAACAGTGGAAGGATGGAAAGAGGGAAGGTAATAATAAAAGAGTCTAACGGCTCTGCTGTGGCTTAGGCCTCTTTTGAAGGAGGATGAATTCTTAATGCCATATGAACCTGTGAGCTCCTCGGAAATCACATCAGAGATTTATCTGCTGGCATATGATCAGCACTTTGCGAATATGAAAAATTATACATGAGTCAGTCCTTCTGAAAATGTTTGAGAATGTAAAACTTGACACGGCTCCCTAGTTTCCAGGACATTGCTGTGCAGCTACTATGGTGTTTTCCTTGGTTGCAAAACTAAGCCAAGAATTGAACAGGTTTCAGGTTATTTATTAGTTAATTTCCTTTATATATATCAGTTGGGGATCACTGAACCTATAACTAACTAACTAAACTAATAAATAAAAATTGTTGATTGCAACACTGTCTTTATTGATTGCATTGATTTTGTCATTTTTAGTCAAATATTTAAGGACCCATTTTTTCTTCTGTAATGGTGTGCCTTACAAAAGTTTTGGGGTTTGTAAGATATTTCATGAAACAAAGTATTTTATGATTATAAAGGCTCAAATTATTTGATTGGAAAAAAAAATACAGTAAAACTATACAGTAAAAATTATATATTTTTATGAATATGCTATGTATATAATACTGTATGTAATTTATTCCAGCGATGTAGCTGAATTTTCATTAGTCCAGTCTTCAGTGTCACATGGTCCTTCAGAAATCATTATAATATGATGATTTGCTTTTGAAACATTCAGTAAAAAAACCCTTTACTGTCTCTTTTGATCAATTTAATGCTTCCTTACTGAATAAAATGATTGATTTCTTACTTTTTTCCCCAAACAATAGTATTTATGTCTTATAGAGGGTCTCCACTCTGCTCTTTCATTGTAAATCATTTCAATGTTTGCTCCAGTTTTGTCGTCAAGATCTAAAATGTCCAAGAAAATGCAGGAAAAATGCAACACTTACAGTGTGATTCATAATACTTCAGCTAGAATATTATAATTATCAATCAGTTTTTAGTTGCTTCTAACTGTATATTGATTCTCATGTTTGATGGACCTTTGTGTATTCACTAATTGCCTCTGAAGCACTTCCTGCCAGTCACTGTGAGGTCCAGCGTAGCAATAGTTGCAGTTTGTTCACACAAGCCCAGCAGACCGACTTGCTTTGACAAGTTAGTAAGCAATCTCTCTTCTAGCACTCCTTCTTGTCTCCGGATCTCTGAAAACAACAGCAGGGAGTGAGCCACGGGGTCAGACCCCCTCCAATCATCTAAAAACATGGCCGGGCCCACCTGCCACTCATCTCTCAGAGTCTGCAGCCTGTTGAGAGAGAGCAGAACGGAGAAAGCAAGATAGTCCGTCCTCCAGGAATAGCACCGCATCGAAGCCCGACCCTCCCGTGTCTGAAGCACTGACGCAAAACTGTCAGACCCTCAAGGCTGGTCTTCCTCCACGGGGCCCGCACTTGGAGATACAGTATGACAGAAAGCGTCATGTCTCGCTTCAAGTTAATGTTGACAAGGTGGACGCTCAGCACTGGGCTGCTGGGGGCTTCGCACATGGTTCACAGATGCACAACCTTTCATAATTGCCTCGGGCCACATTTCTTTTTTAAAAGTGTTTGTTTTGGACATGAAAGTCATCTCTGGTTAGAGACTTCGTGGGAGGAATGAAATCGAAGCTTAATATGACTCTCAGTTTATGAATGGTCAGTTGATCAAAGGGTTCGAGTATTGATCTACTGCTGGTGGAAAGGAGCAGGTAAATTCAGGGGAAAGTTACTGCATCCATCTGCAGTCCTTTATTTATTTACTATTTATTGTGAAGGGCCTCACCCTGCGGGAAACAAATAAGAAAAAGTGGTCAATTTGTATTTGATGGAAAATGAGTTGGACAAATCAAGGATTGAAGACAGACGCAAATTTGACCCTGTGCAATATATATATTCAAGCTAAGATAATTGTTTTTGGAAAACAAAGTATTGGTAACAAGAAGAAAAGTGGTCAAATTGTGAACTATTCATAATAAATAAATAAAGGATTGTAGACGGATACAGGTTTGACCCTATTTATTTAGAATGGCCTCATAATTTGACCACTTATTTACCAGTTACCAGCACCATATTTTCAAGAAATTAGTCAGACCAGGTCAAAATTGCATTGTTGAGACAGAGAGATAAACACACACACACATGCCACACACAGATTAAACATATTCTGTAGAATGTAGGAAACCTTACAGTTGGCAAAGCCATTGACTCCTATAGTATTTATTTATTTATTTAATTTTTTGCATAGTATGGAAATGAATGGTTACCGGCAATTGTTTGATGCCAACATTCTTCAAAATATCTACTTTTGTGCTCAACAGAAGAAAAAAAAAAAAACATTCAGTTTTGGAACAACTTGAAGGTGTGCAAGTGATAACAGAATTTTCATTTTTGGGTGAACTATTCTATAAAGTCTCATAGTGTATTATTATTATTATCATTTTCACAAATACCAGTAGATAAAAAGTCACAAACAATATAAACATGGATTTTAGTTCCCTTAACTCTACAACAAATCCTTTAAATTTAACAGTATTCAGAACAGCAATGAAAAATAGAGGTATTAAACAAACATAAGTTATAGTGGCATTCATTATAAACAGCATGTATTACAAACGCAAAGCCTAAGCAAATTTATTGAAAACAAAACTGAAACTACTGGCCTGTGGGAAATGTGCACAAGTTATGCTTAGCGTTAAAGGGTGTAGAATTATGTAGGGACACTATAGGGACATTTCCCTACCAATATCCAGAAACTACCAAATTGTCCCTAGCAATAATTTGATCAAACAATTAAATGTATAAGTTTTTGAGATTTTGTATGCTTCATGCCATTAAATACATTAGAAAACTACACACTTTCAAGGACACATTTAATCCATGAGTAAGTATGTAAAGTTACACAACACACATGCAGTGCAGTGTGCCACAATTCCCAGGTATTGCACACAGCTCAAGACAGCAGTCCAATTATTTTTCTGTTATAATCATTTTAGTTGTCTATACAGTACAGCAAGCATGCAGTGTAGTTTTCTGTAATAGTTGGAATAGCTATAATAGCTATGTTAGCATAAAATAGCAATATACGTGGACAACAACATTGTGTTAAGACAGATTTTGATTTTGTTTAACTGGGAAAAAAAAGTTACTCTGAAATTGATCCCAACAAAGTTTTTCCTCTGTCTTGATCTTGATGTCAGCTGACAGTTTAATCAACCCACAATTTGTTCTCTGACTGCCTGGCAAGCAGTTTCTTGATTTAAAGATGCCCATTTTCCACAAGTTGACACGATTCTTTAGGGTCGTAATGAAAAGTCTGTAACATAGTTTGGTTAAAATTTCTCAATGGTAGTGTAAAAAACACATTTTCAACCTGTCAAAAACAACTATTTTCAGAGCAAGCTGTTTTGTAACATTTTCCTTTAAATGTTAATGAGCTCTGCTGACCCCGCCCCTCTCTCCTGAGCCACTCTCAGAGAGACTGTTTACTTTAGCCTCTTTTATCGTGAAACTTGCTAACTATAACATTATTAGAAAGAGCGGGGGTACATTCCCTTCAGAAACAAAAGTTGAACAAACAAACTTGTAAAAGTGCATTTAGCATCATATGACCCCTTTAACAACTTCTTATCTAATTGACTGGATTTACCTTACTTTTTATAGATTTTTTTCCTCAATGCGATGGAGTTTCCAGAATGACTCCTGAAAAAAATCTCACATGGAGGCATGGCTTTTTATTTTCAGGGCTCTGGAGCTTGTGAGTGCACACGTTGGTTTGCCTGGTAAACATTTAAATTAAATGTAAAAGGTCATAGTTAACTGAATTTCCCAACCCCTAAGGGGACATAGTGGGGTGGGGGGGGATTGAGGTAGGCGCTTACACAGTCATATATACAGAATAACTTGTCAATGGCAGGGAAGAGTTAACAACTCTTAGCTGATTCTGTATATCTGCAAATATTTAGCTATCAAATATTTCTGTCAGAACAAAGCCAAATGTGTTTTTCTCCTTCTCCATTTGACTATTGTATCTGCTATCAAGATAAATAGGAATGCAAACACAGCTTTCTCCAGGTATTATATAGTGTATGTTGGTGGGCACATCAATTGTATCCCGTTATCACTCTAGATTACTCATGGGATTTTTGTGTCACTCATATGAATTAGAAATATCGCATGTGCTTTCCTCCATTTTCTGATACAAACGGATGTGTCAAACTGATCATAAGCCCTTTGCTGATTGGCTTGTGCGATAACACATCCCAGGTAGCCAATTGCGGCTGAGTGTCAGCTCACTCGGCTGTGTCCAGTACTGTTTGCCAGATTTGGCTAGGCTTTGGAAATGCAGATTTGGCCCAATTTGAACTGAAGCACAGCCCATTTAGCCAGATTTAGCCATGACACTTAAACTTAAACCTAATACACTCACGTAAAGGATTATTAGGAACACCTGTTCAATTTCTCATTAATGCAATTATCTAATCAACTAATCACACGGCAGTTGCTTCAATGCATTTAGGGGTGTTGTCCTGGTCAAGACAATCTCCTGAACTCCAACCTGAATGTCAGAATGAGAAAGAAAGGTGATTTAAGCAATTTTGAGTGTGGCGTGGTTGTTGGTGCCAGACGGGCCGGTCTGAGTATTTCACAATCTGCTCAGTTACTGGGATTTTCACGTACAACCAGTTATACGGTTTACAAAGAATGGTGTGAAAAGGGAAAAACATCCAGTATGCGGCAGTCCTGTGGGCGAAAATGCCTTGTTGATGCTAGAGGTCAGAGGAGAATGGGCTGACTGATTCAAGCTGATAGAAGAGCAATTTTTACTGAAATAACCACTCGTGACAACCGAGGTATGCAGCAAAGCATTTGTGAAGCCACAACACGCACAACCTTGAGGCGGATGGGCTACAACAGCAGAAGACCCCACCGGGTACCACTCATCTCTACTATAAATAGGAAAAAGAGGCTACAATTTGCAAATGCTCACCAAAATTGGACCGTTGAAGACTGGAAAACTGTTGCCTGGTCTGATGAGTCTCGATTTCTGTTGAGACATTCAGATGGTAGAGTCAGAATTTGCCGTAAACAGAATGAGAACATGGATCCATCATGCCTTGTTACCACTGTGCAGGCTGCTGGTGGTGGTGTAATGGTGTGGGGGATGTTTTCTTGGCACACTTTAGGCCCCTTAGTGCCACTTGGGCATCGTTTGAATGCCACAGCCTACCTGAGCATTGTTTCTGACCATGTCCATCCCTTTATGACCACCATGTACCCATCCTCTGACAGCTACTTCCAGCAGGATAATGCACCATGTCACAAATTTTAATTGCACTTAAAAAATGCTTGAGTTTCCCAATAGTATTTTATCCATAAGTGGTGTTAAAGTCAGTGTTAACTGAAAGTTGCTAATTTTAAAGCTCTCAATATCCACGTTTCCACTGTCGGGCCAAAAGCGGGCGTGTTTCCACTGTCACTTCCAGTGCTTGATCGTGACTCGTCATTGCTTCCTCTGTGCCAACGGCCAGGGTTTTTATACTCCCAACAAAAACATTGGGCCAAAGCAGGCCAGCTGGGGCTAGAGGAGTGGTTATGAACAAAGGCGGAGTTTCTCCGCGTCTGGAGATTCTCAGCGCCATTCATTTAAAAAAGCAAACAGCTATAACACCAGAATTAAAAACTTTTTAAAATAAACTGAGACCAAAACTCACTTTCAGTCATCAGTTTATTTAGAAATAAATGGATCTGATGTGGATTATAATCACCATACAAGGCAGAAATATTTATAACCGATGCAAAAGACTATGCGCGCTAGGCATTAAAGTTACCACAGTAAACATGGTAAATAAGACCGCTTGAAGAAATCAGACGTCAGCTTCTTATTCTCTATCACAATCGTGTATTTATATAGTAACATTTAATTGTCATAAGTCTCGTCTCAAGAGTTTAGCTCCGCGTAGCCTATGTCATAAAAATATAATAATGGTTTTTGTTCAGGAGCTTTTATAAAAATAGAAATGATCATTCTTTCTAAATGTTATGTTTATAGGCTACTGTGACTACAAATAAACAGAAACAGACTCGACTGAATAACAGAGTATGTTCATAACGCTTAATTTCTGTGTGACTAATTTTCAATCCTGATAAATTATTTCATTATGATCAATGTATCACTTATTATAGTAAAACATTGATGCTTTTTTATTTATATATTTAACGAAGCATGCAAACAAACGACTGCTTTTATCGTGTTCGTTTTGTGATCGCGCTAGTTCCAGTGACTTATTTCTCATTAGTTTTCTTATAACTCTTTGTTGGTGAAATGATTGTGTTGCATGATGTCCCTGAGAGGCTTGTAAAGGGCAGGTTTTAGTGAAGTGTAGTCGAGCTTCTGCCTGACAGTGAAAATACAGCGCTATTTTGGCCTCGGTGCTACAGGTCCGAGGCTATTAGTCCGCTTTAAGCCCTGGCTCGCACTGGCCCGACAGTGGAAAAGCGGCTATTTATGAACATTTTGGTAATTTGGAAGTCAATAGGGTGCAAGACAGTATTTTTTTAAAATATCTTATTTTTTATTGCACAGAAGAAAATTATAAAGGTTTAGTATGACAAGAATATTGACAAAAATGTCATTTTAGCATTTTATCCTTAAATTTCTTACATTTAAGTTGTGTTGTTCACATTTCATGTAGTAAGCATAATACTAGTTTGTTTTGTTAGTATGAGAATCTTGATCTCAGCTGCCTTTGATTGCTTCATAATTTATGGTCATAAATTATTACATACTCTGGCCAGCAGATCGTTTCAAGTATGCATCATGTTTGTGAACATAACAAAAACAAATATGAACGGATCTATAGTATAGACCACTGGAAAAGCAGACCGCTGTAGAGGAAAATCTGAAAACCCAACATGGGTAAAAAAAAGATGTGTGTGTGTGTGTGTGTGTGTGTGTGTACACATCTAAACTTGAACTTGTACCCACTGGCAATTCAAATTCAGTTTGTAGCTTTGAGAAGTTCCTGACATACATAACAGAACTGAATCAACTGGAAGTGCAGTGAATTTTTTGTCTCACACCATTTTTTTCCAGCTCGCTATAAATATCCCTGGAGTCTAGCACGACAGTGACGGTGACGCACACTGTGTATCATCAAATTTCTCTCTCGCACACTACTGCCAGCTCAAATTTTGTCAAGGTGTTCACGAGCCTTCGGCCAGCATCCCCTCTCGCTCCAGTTTACTCTCAACTGCACTAGACATCAAAAAGCCTTCCTCCTCACTGAAATATCTGGATGCTGGAGACATCTCAGCGTGTGTTTGCATGTGTCTAGTTACACGGATCTGTTTGCCCCTGCTGGTGGATGCTGTAACAACTACACCATTTGGCTTATCTAATGATTCATGTGTTGTGCATTCTGACAAAACAACATTTTACAGCTATAGATTACTAATATAGTAGGCTAGTTGTTTAACAGTCGTCAATTTTTTGGAAGGCTTTTTGGAAGGGATTTTTCTCTCAAAAATGAACATTTTGTTTTTAATGTCATCATTAAAAAAAAAAAAAAAAAAAAAAATGGGTCATTTGAAAAGTAAATGAAACTTTTCATATTTCTGGAGATCTTTTCTAACTAGTTAATGGTAATCAGATACTATGACAAATATATAATTTTTTGAGTTCTCATTTGCCCAAATAGCTAAATAAATAAAAAATTCATGATAGCATTTATGTGACTTTCTAAAAGAGGGAATAAATATTGCGAGATTGTTACATTGGTCAGAAGCGAGAAGCATGTCAAGTATTGCTGTTGCTCGCTCATTTGCTGTATTAGAAACACTCGCATAACAGCGTTTACAATATAATTTAATGCCAAGGTACAAAAACACAAGCATAACGTTAAAAATGCAACACATACAGGCACATTTTGTTTAAACCTATTTTTAAATAGGTA
This sequence comes from Carassius gibelio, assembly GCF_023724105.1. Classification (NCBI taxonomy): domain Eukaryota; kingdom Metazoa; phylum Chordata; class Actinopteri; order Cypriniformes; family Cyprinidae; genus Carassius; species Carassius gibelio. The sequence goes on from NC_068417.1 coordinate 29,366,643, forward strand.
ATTATGTTGTTCATTTTTTTTATAGAATTCAAACTACTGTAACTCAGTATAGATTTTACTATGACATTATGGTAGAACATAATTTTGACTAAATAGATCATGCTGTTTCCATGAGTATTTGTGTTGCAGAAGCTGTACATTTACACAGGTGAAAAACAATCTGCCTAATGAGCACACAGTTCACCTTGAAACCTATGAGTCACTGAAATAACAACCACATTTTCTAAATACATTCAAGTTGTGAATCTAAAGCGCAACAATGAATATAAAGAATATAAAGCCTATATATATATATATATATATATATATATATATATATATATATATATATATATATATATATATATATATATATCCAACTAATTCCCACTTAATTCAGTGAGATCCTAAGTGCTAATTACAATAACTCCAAGCAGTTGTTGGTGAGGATTCATTTTTACCATGTTAGTCCATTGTTTTTATGGACTTCATGGCAGCTCACATAAACCCACTCCTGAAAGCCACATGAACTGTGATTGGCCACGTTGACAGGAACGAACATCTGACTGACATGTAAAGTTTTTGGCCAGAAATAGAAGATGTAGTGTGGAACAGACCCTATGCAAGACTATCATTCCATTGTGAGCTCTTCAAATGTTAATCCTTTCACTTTATTTTAATATTTATTTAAAAAAAATGTTAAATTTTAAGATTTACTGAACAACTGTTCACACATTAAAGACGTTCAAACCACTGTGGGCGCTCTATAAAGGGACTTACGTATTTGATATGTACCAGGAAAAGCACTTGCAACTTCTCTACACATAAGCTAAACAATGGCGACACATCTAATGAGGAGAGACAAGTCAGTGCAATAGAGCAAATGAATCCCTCGGCTCTACGACCTCTGAGCATTAACAAATGTCCCGAGGGAAGCTAGAGAGTATTTATCAACAGTTTATTATTCTCACAGCCAGACAAAAACTGGTTATAAACTACCTACGGGGTGACTGAAAGGGCACGTGGCGGTCGCGTGTTCATTGCGTCGAACCTCTGACGTAAATAGCGCAGATGTGGAAAAGGTCAATTGAATGAGGTAGCACAGGACATTTTGACAGCTTTATTAAAGTGTGTAAATTTAACCCGAGAGGCATTATAGCCATGACTGGAACTAGTATGTGAGCAATTGAAAAGTTGTCAAACTAAAGAGCCAGGGAGTCTGGGAGGTCTTTAGTTTGACCAAATGTATTAATGGTGTGCATTTTATTATTATGCAAATCTTGCTGTCAAAATATACAATATAAGAAAATATATTTAATTTAAACATTAATTAATATGCCAACAGATTTATTATAAAATAATAATAATATGTTAAATATTGTTATTGGATCAATATCACTGTAGGCTGCCTTTTGGAGTCCTGTACATAAGTAATTAATTTGCCGTGATAACATAAAATTGACTAAGAAAAAGTGTGTAATATTGAATATTGTCAAATCATGCCATTTTAAAATAATTGTCTCTTATTAATATTTTGTTAACTATGAGATTATTCAATTTGAGTGCATTGATCATTTGGTAATAAAAGGAATATTTTTATTTAATAAAAATTAAGAGTTTGTCCATGTCCACTGAATGGTTGTCCACCCTGTCGTTTTGGGAAATCCGCCCCTTTAAGAAAAGACCCTCCCCCTTAGTGACATCAGGACAACAGATTATTTTTTCTTCAGTGGCGGGAATTTCAACGGCTGAGGTAAATAAGTTGGTGACTTTTCAACTGACAGATTTTCCTCATCTGATTTTGCTTACTTGCTTTGCCAAAACTTAACATGTCCACCCTGTTGGCATAAAATATGAGTGATTTGAATACAGTATTTTTAAAATATGTACGTTTAAGTATACCAAATTCTCTTCAACAACCAGACAAAATATTTAGCTAGTCACAGTTTGCTGTACGCTAATATGATAACTGAAGCCCAAAATGTCCACCCTGTCGGCCACCTAGAGTAGACACATATGAGAAGATGGACATAGCATTCATTTGTAGTTAATATTGATGAAAATTTAAATTAACACACATCAATGTGACTGAGGATGTAATTTTACTTTTGATTATAATTTATTTATGTTTTTTCCCGAAGTTGAATAAATGTTTCATTGTCATTTGTGCGTTCTGCATTATGTGTCCAACCCGTCATGTGCTGGTCCTCCCCGTCATCTTGGTATTTTACAATAATATTTTAAATTATAATTCAATCATATGTGCTTATAATTTGAAAGCAAACTAATAACCCTGTTCAGGTAAGGGACATCATACCATTTAGAAAATATAATCTTATGGATTATGCTTTGAATAATGACCCATAATTATATAAAAAAAGCAACTCCTTGTAATCCATATTAAAGTGCCATATATAATTACTCCAGTATATGAGTCCATTTTTATTTTATTTTCAAATTAGCATTTGAAAAATTATTAAAAGTACTACATAATGTGTATTTTATTGCATAATTAAATATTTTAAAAGTTACATTAAATAAAGAAAGAATAAAAAGAGTTGTTATAAAATAATAATTTGTTCAATGTTATTATTTTTATTATTAGTGCTATATATATATATATATATATATATATATATATATATATATATATATATATATATATATATATATATATATATTATAACTAATTAAACTAACTAATCTGTGTGTGTGTGTGTGTGTGTGTGTGTGTGTGTGTGTACATATATAAATATATTTATATTAAATAATTAAATTTCTATCTAAATGAATGTACCCAGTGCATTTCTAATGCTTGGTAGCTGGACTTCAAAACCTTATAGTCACTCAGAAATAGACCATGTGACAATTAGCACCAGTCTTGTTTTCTTGTCTCTCTCTCTCTCTCTCTCTCTCTCTCTCTCTCTCTCTCTCTCTCTCTGTGTGTGTGTGTGTGTGTGTGTGTTTGTGTTTCCTTTCTAAGGTGGTAAACAAATGTTTACAAAGCAAGAGGTGCATTTATTGCTTTGAAATCCTCCCCTGCAGTTCTCCAAGGATCTGTGCTTTATTGGTGTTTGTTTTGAGGGCCCAAAATAGGATGATGCATGGTCTTAGATGTCCCTTTCCCCGGTGTGATGATCGCAGAGGTATAATTTCACAAGCCAACAGACAAAAAGACAATCACTGTAAGGCATTTCTCAAGGATGTGTGCTGAGCCACACCGTACATAACAAGTGAGTTCACTTTAAAGGGGTTGTGTTCTTTCCCCACTCCTCTGAGGTCCACTTGTGACATTTCAAATGTTTTTTAGTTCTATATTTTACTTTTTATTCCCACTGTCAACACTTCCTTTGACATTAAGATTTGAAGATTTTTTTATTTTTTTTCTCAGTGAGTGAAATAAGTATTTGATCCCCAAGCAAAACATGACTTAGTACTTGGTGCAGAAACCCTTGTTGGCAAGCACAGAGGTAAGACGTTTTTTGTAGTTGGTCACCAGGTTGGCTCAAATCTCAGGAGGGATTACTCCTCTTTACAGATCTGCTCTAAATCCTTGAGTTTTATTGGCTGTTGTTTGGCAACTCGAAGTTTCAGCTCCCTCCACAGATTTTTTTATGCGAGATCTTCCACGGAGCTCCAGACCAAGGCTGATTAATGGTTGTCTTGTATTTCTTCCATTTCTGAATAATTGCAGTATCGCAATAACAGTTGTCTCCTTCTCCCCAAGCTTATTGTTGATGGTCCTGAAGCCCATTCCAGCCTTGTGCAGATCTACAATCTTGTCTCTGACACTTTTTGACAGCTCCTTGGTCTCGTCCATGGTGGTGGGAGAGGTTGGAATGGAGATACAGATTGTGTGGACAGGTGTCTTATTCACCTAACGAGCTGACATTAGGAGTAACGTCTTAAAGTGACAGGACTAATCTGTGTTCCACATGGGCACATAACCAATCTGTGAGAGCCAGAATTCTTGCTGGTTGGTAGGGGATCAAAAAGGGGATACATGTTTCACTCACTGAAATGCAATTCAATCTCTAACCCTCATATATTTTTTGGTTGGTATTCTGTCTTGTTCGATTAAAATAAACCTACCATAAAAATTACAGACCCTTCATTTCTTTGTATACGTTGAAAAACGTACAAAACATCAGGGGATCAAATAAATATTTTCCCTACTGTAATGATTTGCAGGTTTTTATTTTTTATCTTATTTGGACTAAAGAGTAAATCAGACCGTGCAATGAACTGGTTTAACAGATTCAATAAAAGGGGTGATTCAACAAAACAGTAATTTCAGTGGCTTTTCACGAATTTTTTTGGATAATAATCTGCAGATTTATTTATTTATTTATTATCAATATTTGGACTGATTCACTCAAGAATTAAGACCACACTGTGAACTGGTTTAACAGATCCAATGAAAAGACGTGACTCAACAGAATAGTAGTAGTTTTGGATAATGATTCTTTCTGAATCGTTTTTCTTTTGATAGTGATTCATTTTGGATAATGGATAAAGATAAAGATTTGGACTGATTCACTACTAGATCATTCAGGACACTCTGGGAACCAGTTTGACTAAATAAATAAAAAGAATTAATCGGTCAGACTGTTTTGAGCCAGTGAGTGTTTCATTGAAAAGAGTTAACATAAGTGTAGTAACTTCAGTGGCTTTTCAATGACCTTTCCAGTCATTTGACTCATGAATTGCAGAAATTACTTTTAGATTATGACTAATTCACCAATAAATCTCACAGACCATGGTGTGAACTGGTTTAACAAATTAACCGAAACTCTGAGGAACAATAAAAGACGAATTTTGCACTAATATGATTAATTCACATTGAGGAAATTCCAGCTCATCCGTACACCTAACTCCAGAAGAGCCCATCCATTCATGCAGCTCTCCAGTGGTCTCTGAATACTGACAAGCAACCAGGAACTTCAGTTATAAATGTATTTCTCGTAGATGCTTCGAAATCGCCCCAAACAGACACTAGTAAACCAATTGTAATGATGATAAAGCAGCTGTCGTCTAGGAAGCTGATTTGGATTACCCTTCCCCTTTGTAATCCTGACAACGCAAATGAAGAAGCATTCACTTTCCTTCCGTGGTTCGAGCTGGCGTTGGGAAGCAAACATTAATTAATCACACTAAAGGTGTGACAACCTCCCTCTGCACCCATTTGAGAAAGGACTAGACCTAATTTTACCAATAGCTCACAATTCGGCAACAGACGGCTTCACCTGTCGGAGGAAATGTGAAGTTAATAGAATTGTTCAAACTCCGAGTTGGAGAAGTTTGCTCATTATTTCACTTATTTGAGCAGAATGTCGAACCGAGTTGAATTAGCTTGTTTATGTGCTACGCGCGCGTGGGCTTCAAAGCGACGCTCGTCGCTGCACTCGTGGATTGACGGCCGTGATCTCGACAGGCAGGGCACGAGGTGAGTCAGGCCGAGACGGCTGTGCAGCTGGCGTAATTAAACCGTCGCCTTAACCTGCCGCATCTTCTGCTTCTGATTTACAGCTAATGACAGTGGAGAGCTCCTGCGCGCCGAAAAATAGAGGTAAAAACCTCTGTAAATGATGAGCCGCACCGATAATGGGACGCGACCATGAGCAGAGATGCTCTATTGATCATACGTTCCGTTGGGGTTCCTCTACCTAATTAGGGTGGCCGTGCATTTCCCGTCTTCCGAGGGCCGTGAGGTTCTGCTGTTTATTGGGGTATTTATCACGAGTGCAGACGGCGCCCTGGGTCGGGCAGGCATGCCAAATTCGTCACAGGGGTTGTGGTAACCTTACATGGCTAGATTATGCGGGTTTAATTGGTGTGTGCATGTGTGATAAAACTAAAACTATTTTTTCCTCAAGTCTCAAAATGAAATAAATTAGAGTAAGGAACAAGCACATCACCTGTATGCTTTTTAGTTAAAAACATGGTCAGTCTTTGCTCAAAAAAAAGAAAAAGAAGTGCATAAGTCAGATAATAGGCCTATGTGTTTTGAGTTGAGCTATTAGCTTGTCTGGCTAGGCTAGTCTGTTTTTTTCTCAAACAGTCAGGCTACATTTGAAGTGTTTTTTTTTTTCTGTTTCTATTCGTGATGTACATCAAATTTTGCTCCTGATCATATGTACTGTATAGTACAGTTGTAGCAATGATAAAATCTATATTTATAATCAATTATGATAATTTATTCCTATTATTGATGATAATTAATAATGACATTTATTATTGACTATTATTATTATGATGAATATAAAGTTAAAAAGAAACCGTAATCTTGTGTAACACTATAAATGTCACTTTTGTTAACTTTAATGCATCATTGCTAAATAAAAGTATTTCAATTTTTTTTAAAAAAACTTGCTGACCCCAAACATTGAATGGGAGTGTATTTCTGTTTATAATCACTTAGAAATCGTTATTTATCCATTTTAATGTTGCTTAAATCATGCAGCTCATACAACTTTCTGCTTTGATGTTCAGCTTTTCTGCTTCGGTGAACAACCTCGAGTTGACTCGCCGTGATGTGATGTGACGCGGGTCACGTCTGCTGTAGACGTGCAGGACTAGAAAACCACCTTAGGCTTTACTCAGTTTTCTTTTTTCACCAGGATTTCTATAGTACCTCCACCTGAAGGCATCACACATTTTAATACACTATTCAAATATACAACATATCTCTGGGAGTCTGGTTGACTCCCAGACATATTCATTATGAGAAACCTGATCATTGGTCAGTATTAAAAACCAATGGCAAACATGGAAGAGCGTTCACAACAGCATTGCCTCCATTGGCCTGAATTCTTGAGTATGTTAATTCATAGCATAATGCTTCAGAAAAGGTGATATTCAGCAACTAGTGAAGAGCTCATTACCTCAACCTCAGTGTTTCAGGCCATAGTCATGAATAATGAGGCCATTATGGAGATGTAACCCCATGGATCGGAAATGGCCTTTAAACCTTTAAATCCTTCAGCTGAAATTGTGTATTCCGCTGTTTTGTCAGCCTAGCTTTCCGTGCTTTACATTACAACAAGGAATCATGATGGACATTAAAATGCAATAGATTGAATGCAGCAATGTTTGCGGTTTTATGTAGAACGATTCATTGTAAACTCTTCTGTGCTACTACATTTGTTGTTTTCAAGATGTTCTAACTTATGCCCTTTTGTTTTTATATAGATGTTTCCACAGTACCGATCAGAGATAAACATATATATATATATATATATATATATATATATATATATATATATACACACACACATATATATATATATATATATATATATATATATATATATATATATATATATATATATATATATATATATATATATATATATATATTATTATTATTATTATTATTATTATTATTATTATTACTACACATATTTAATTTATGCATATTAATTTGTTGTTAAGCACTTTGGCACATTGTCAAGTGTTTCATAAAAAAATAAAATAAAAATAAATTTGTTATATGGTATACTTGCAATCTTTTTTTATTTTACTTGGAAGTTTACATCACGCTATTTAGATTTTTATTTTTATTTTTTTAAGAACTGCAAAATGTAATTCTGCACAGTTTTGAGGAAAAAAGAAGGAAACTCAGAATCAAAGAGATTTGCACTTTGAATGTTTTTACTTTTATTTTTGATCTTTGATGTAAAAAAATATGTACATTTTAAAAAAAAAATCTAAAATCATAACTGCAAGAAATTAACTCAGAATTCTGACAAAAAAAGTTAGAATTGCAAGATGTAAATTCAGAATAAAAAAAAAATCTAAATTGTAAGAAGTAAACACAAAATTCCAAGTTAAAGAAGTATGCGTTTAGACTTTTTGATATTTTGATATTTAATCATATTTAATGTTTAATTTAATTTAATTTAATTTAACTTGGAATTTTGAGTTTACTTCTTACAATTTAGATTTTTCATTTTTTTCAAAAGTACATCTTTTAACATGAAAGATAAAAAATAATAATAATACTAAAAATGAAATAAAATAAACATTCTAAGTGCATATCTCTTTGTTTCTGAGTTTCCCTCTTACATTTACATACAGTTTAAATGTCATAATTTAGAATTTTTCTCAGGATTTTGAATTTACATATCGCAGTTCTTAAATAAATAAATAAAGTGATCTCACAATTTAATCTTATAATTCTGATTCTTTTTTTCTCACAATTGTTGCAATTATTTTAATTTGGTGTTATTTTTCTACCACTGGAAAACCAAAGTAGAATTTGAGGAATGATTTCAGAGCTTTTTTTCTATACAGCAAGAGTTCAGAGTGACCATGACTGTTGAGCTCCAAAGAAACACACACACACACTAAAAGCACCATCAAAATAGTCCAAATAACTCATCCAACAGCTCTGTGTGCAGAACAAACCAATATTCTAGTTCCAGTACCACTGAATGTTTTCAATTATTATTAAATTATATTTATTTAATTAACATGGTGCAATAAGAGTGATATATATATATATATATATATATATATATATATATATATATATATATATATATATATATATATATATATATATATATATATATTTACCTGTATTATTTCCTGTTAACAAAATATTACCTATTTTGAATAAGTAAATATTTAATTTATTTGACAATGTATTCAGCTATCAATACTCTCATTACCTTTAATGTTTTATCATGTTTAATGCATTCCACATCAGATTTCCCCCCAAAATCATTGCAGAAAAAAAAAAAAGCCACAACTGCATCTTGACTTCACTCGTCTGAAGATCTACTGTAAATTGGCTTTTGGTTCAAAAATAGTTCAAGTAATAATCCAGACTGCAGGTGACTGCAACCTAATCATTAAAATACTTTGATAAAATGAAAACATGTCCATTAGGTATCTCTGACTCCAATTATTATTTCCAAATTTTTAATGATTTGAAAAGCATTCCATGGTTGTTAAATTCCCAATATAGCACCAAAAAAAAATAATGTATGTACATCTAATTAATGCTTTTACGACATTTCACCTTCAAGAAATGCCATTGGTCTGCATCACGTATGGGGTCAGGTAGAGTTTTTGAGCCGTCTTTGGTAGAGTTTTTATTTTTTTATTTTTTATTCCAGATACTCATTATCTTTAAGGCTCCTCTCACTTCACTGCCTTGCTCATTACCGCACACAGGAAGTGGAGGCTGACTTACTCTTAACTGTGTCTAAATGGTGCTTGCATTTTACTGTCTGGGGCAGAGGTGCAAATCTGTGGTAAGATAATTAGCCACCTGTTTTTTGACACCATCTGGCACTTTTCTAGGGTTTTTAATCATTAAAGAGAGCAGAGTTTATGGTCCATATGTACCTATATAAGTGGATGTGCAGAATACTGTTTAAAAATGCTTTAAAAAGATCATTTATGTGGAGATTGTTATTGTTTATTGTAAACATGGTGGTTAAAACTTAACATTTTATCTTTTTTAGGAGACATATTTACATTGGTAGATGCCGGAATATCACATTATACAAAATGTGGTAGTAACAGTGTATAGTTTATTGCTAAGTTATTTCTTTTTTGAGATGGCATTCATAGTTTCATAGTGTAATTCATAGTGTAAATATAAGTTATATTAGATTACATACAAACCAGTATTTTATCAATATATACTTTATAATAAGCATTCTGATTGGTGGCATTCAGTAGTCTGATATTTACTAATATTTGCCGTTGTCAATGGCTACACAATATGTCAAACTACTTTGACTGATTGAAACTTGTGCTACTTTCATGTCTCTTGTATCGCTTTTAGCTCTTGTTTCATATAAATGCTGCGGGATATAACTGTAATGCATGTAAATGCATGTAAATGTAATGTAATGCATGTAAATGTAAATAAAATCTTATAAATTACAATTGCAATTTTAATTACACATTTAAATATGGAAAATTTGTTGTTTTCTCTCCCCCTCTAAATCTGAATGTACATCTCATAATTCTGACTTCTTTCTTAGAAATGTATAAGTTTGTATCTCGCAATCCTGAATTTTTTCTCAGAGTTGCGAGTTCGTATCTGCCTTGTATTCTACTGTTGTTCTTAGAATTGTGTGTTTACATCTCGCAATTTATAATTTTTTCATTTTTAAATTCTAAGTTAAAATCCTGCAATTCTGAAAAGAAGTCAGAATCTGTAATGTTTCATGTATAACTCACAAATGCAAGTGTTACAATTGTTAGTACAAGTTTAAAGCTCAAAATTCTGGTTAATGAGTTAAATTCTAAGTTTTTTTTTTTTTAATAGTGAGTTTACATTACACAATCTTGAGTTTTTCTTGGAATTCTGAATTTACATATCGTAACTTAAAAAAAGGTAATTATGACGTCTTATCCCTTAATTCTGACTTTTTCTCGCAATTGTAACTTAGTATCTCACGACTGCAGGTTATAAACACACAGCTGTGATAAGCCGTTCTTGATGTTTTCTCAGAATTGCAAGAAAAATCTTAGTTATAAAATATAAAATTAGTTATCAAATGCTTGCAAAAACTCCTTTATAACTTTTTTTTTTTAAACACATAGCTTGTACACGCTTCCTTACATGTTGGCTACATTAGTGTGTTAACAATTTTTACATTCTATCCAAGTTGATTAGAATTGCATTAACATTTCACGAACTCCGAATCACATTTCTCATCTGGCACTGGTGTTTTACACAATATTGCATGGTCTTTTCCCGCAACTTTTGCAAGGTCATCCTGATCCAGTACAAAAGCTTCAGAACTCACAGGGAAGGGTTTTTGTGAGGTGAAATCCTTTCACATTCTTGCATCAAGGTACTTTACTTTTTATTTTATTTATTAATTATTTTCGCCCAAAAAAAAAAAAAGGTAGATAAATAGCTGGTTCGGAGGTTTGGTCCAATGTTTAAACAAATCGAGTCCAAATGGACCAAATGAGGATACGTTACAAGCAGATAATTATTGGAAATAAGTACATTTGTAGTTCTCATAAAGGGAGCACATTCAAAAGTCTAGCTATCTTGCTAGAAACAGGTGTTTATTGATTCATAAACTAATATTCTTATGTAACACATGGTCCATATAAAAAACGAGTAGGCTAATTTGTAAAAACAGTATGTATTGTGAATAATCAGTATGTTTGCGTTAGTTCAAATGTTAATATCCTTATCGCTATATTCATTACGCTCATGGAGCTAATCTAATAGACCACATGTTCTGATACTAATGAATATGAATCCACATGGTGAACCAGCTAATGATGTTTGCTGACAGGATAAGATGTGTAAAGGGCCTTTTTATAGTCAAAAATGATTAAATCCATGGCAAAACAAATCCATGATGAATGTTTCTAATAACAATTTGAAATTGGAATCTAAAAGCTCTTAATTTTGAACATTGCATCTGCTGTTTTATTTTCATTTCCATGTGTGCTTCTGCTATCTGGCTTTGATATTTCGAATCTAATGTAATGGCATTGGTTGACAATGACAGTTTTTAAATGTGACTTACGTGTAAAAATACTTCTTAGGACTACAGATAGATGTTTTTTTTTTTTATAGCAGTTGGTTTAACACACTTTTTCTGCCAAAAAAAATATATATCTTGGAGTTCTATGAATCAAATCTAAACCAAGATTTCTAAAGGCATCCGGCCATTTTTACAACACTTTATATTGTTGAGAGAGTATGAGTCTGGGATCAAGAACCATGAAAGACAAATAGAAGAAGACAGAGGAAGCAATCTAACATTTCAAGGGCAGCAGAGAAAGACAATTTAAGTTCTTTTATCATTACCAATGCATGAAGCATGATGCAAGCAGGGTTCTTCCAGGATTCATCGCCTGTGTTTTACAACAGTGTCAAACTAATTGGCACTGGAGTATTGTCTGGCATTTGCAGCAAGGAGACACATTTTGCGTTGCTTATTCTGCCTGGAATTGGCCTGCGCTCAGACGGGTGCCAGAAACTTTGCAGGGCGCCACATCTGATAACCTTTACATAGATGACGGTTCACCTTTTGTTAGAGCAGCTTGAACGTTTCTACCAAAGCTATTTCCCATTTTAAAAGGAGCCAGAGAAAACAATCCAGGTTAGAAAAGGGGAAGCATACAGACGGGCTGACTGGGATCTATGTGGCTGATATGACTTATCTGACAGCTGTGCAATGATGTATCGATCGCATGCTGTGATAAAGGTAGCTGCGCTCAATATTTGAGTTCTCCGCAGCTAGGCTTGGGCTGCAAGGTAAAGAATTGAGGCTATATTCAAATGTCAGCAAAATCATCCGCAGCTGTGACAGCAGGATTAAACACAATATACTTTATGGAAATTGGCTCCATTTTTTTGACACGTACGCTGCGTTCCAAAACATAGTGAGCTGTCTGTATGCTGCCTCATAAGATACATCGTTTTGGCTCGATTCCAAGCCAGTGTCACGTATACTGTATCTTTTATGTGGACACGGCAAACTAGTATTCACTGTGATGAGCTCCGTGGGGGAAATAATAAAAAATTATTCATAAGATGAGTCAGTAAAACATGTAATTTGTTCAATAGTGAGAAGTTAGATATAAAATACACTATTTTAGATGTTTGTGTGTGTGTGTGTGTGTGTGTGTGTGTGTGTGTGTGTGTGTGTGTGTGTGTGTGTGTGTGTGTGTGTGTGTGTGTGCGTGTGTGTTTGTGTGTGTTTGTGTGTGTTTGCTGTGTAAATTCATGGTGTGTTCAAGTCAAGATTGTTTTACCGTTATCTAGTTCAGTCGTAATTAAAGCTTGAAAACACAATTGTTTTTCGTTGTTGTTTTTGTTGTTGTTGTTGTTATTATTATTATACGTTTTCTAAAGTTTCAGAGTCTGTATTGATGGTACTTTATTTTTAAATTGGTGAAATTGTAATTTTGTGAAAATAAATTCATTTTTAATGATAAATTTAGCTACCTTGCATGTTCAAAATTCAATAGAATTGTACAATATTGAAGAAATGTCTAACAGTTCAGATTATAGTAACAATGATGTGCATTCTTCGTTCACCATTTAGTAGAAGTAGTCTCTGAGGTAACCCTCTGACGTCGGCGAATGCACCATTGCGTATTTTTTTCTGATAATTTCGAAAGAACTTAAATTGTGAAAAGTAATACATCATTTGAAACGGTATAAAGGGTCTACATTTATTTTTATCACCAATGTGATTTGAACGGAATTGACATCGTAATTACGACTTCCCGATTCATAAATACTGTATGTCTTAAAATACTTGAATATACCATTTGGAGAGCATCACATTGTTAACATGCTACATGCTAACATTAAACTATATATATAAATAAATTATGATTCAAGTCATGTAAGGAGCAATATTTTAGCTCTTAGCATTACTATTTTTATTAGCTTCCAACAAATAGTAAACTCAGAAATTGCTAGTAAATTTCCCAATTAAATGACAAAGAACAGACAAATAACACGTTGAACTGAACTTGAAATTCTGAAGTATAGAAAGACTGAAAAAAAATATGTCCGCTCTGATTCCAGTTCAAAGGGAGCATATATGTTAAACTGAAAATGAATTAAAGTGTGCGAGACGTGAGATTAAATCCCTACATTTTCCGAAGGGGAGGGGATTGGATTGCGAGAACTGGAATTGAGTAATGCTGAATTAATTAAAATTCCGTCATTAATTCCGTCATTAATTACCCTCATGTCGATCCAAACCCATAAGACCTTCGTTCATCTTTGTAACACATATTAAGATATTTTTTGATGAAATCTTAAGAGCTTTCTGACCCTTCCATAGACCGCAACACAACTACCATGTGCACATCATTAAAATGCTCTATGTGATGCCAATAGTTCAATCAAAATTTTAGGAAGCTATGAGAATAGTTTTTTTGCACAAAGAAAACTAAAATAACTTTTTTCAACAATTTCTTCTCTTCCACTTCAGTCTTCACAGAGCTTTCACGAGAGAACCACAATGAATGCATGATATTCTGGTGTTAATGCAGATAATGTCAACAAAATTAAGTTATGTGTGTATAACTGTGCATAAAATTGGCTTTTTGCCACTGAAAAAAAACATAAAGGAGTAAAAACAGTAAATGTGTTGGGTGGGAGGGTTTACTTGCATATTTTAGCAGCCAAGAGCATTCTTTTGGATTTGTTCAAAATGATTTATGACAGACTGTCTGAAGTAAGACACAGGAGTTACTGCAAACCACAAAAATATATTATAGTGTGTCTACTCAGATGTATCCAAATGCCTTAAAACCCCATTTTCAAATAATGATGCAGCCATCAACATTTACAAACATGCTGCGCAGCAAGTGTCTTTATAAGCAAAAACTGCAGATGTCTTGACTACTAAAGTTATTTTCGTAATAAGAATGAAAACAACATAAAACCTTAAAAGCGCTGTAAGCCATTTTAGCCGTTTTGCAGACTTCCGCCATTTTGATAACTAAAAAACAAATCTTTTGTCAAATCCCTGCCCTAGAAATCCTTAATGTGGAAAAATGATTATAGAAAGTGTTTATGATTGACCTGAAAAAGTGCAGGATACTTATCTAATTACTTTTCTGAGAACACCAATTTCAGTCATATTCAGTTCATTGTTGGAATATAATTTACAAGACAATGTCAGTCTTTCTACAAAAAATATAATGTTTAGGTATTTGAAATTTCTCTGTAATTGTGAAATTTAGCACTGATTTCTAAGTGAAAATTGTTGGTGTACTGTAAATCCCACACCATTTTTAATTTACATTTTTCAGAAGTCTATTTATTGATGGCATCCAACCCCCTCCAAAAATGCACATTTAATACATCCAGGAAACCTAGCAAGTTTTGAATACAGCAAATGGTGAATTAATGCGAGTCAATGTCACATTTCTTAAGGTCCAAAAGTCTGCAAACACTAGTAAAATGGCATCTATTTTGCATTTTGTAATGGGAACAAGGAAATTTGACCTTTTGTACAGAAGAGTCAACATGGTCAATGTCACCAATAAGCATTTACATTAGCATTAGCATCTGTGAAAATGGCCTACTTAGGAAAACATTTGATTAGTGACCTAGAAAGGCATAATTTCTTGCATTTTTAAACTTTAATTGCTGTTATTATAAGGGAGAAAAATAAAGATTTCCAAAGCAGACTTTTGGAACCAGCTGTGTATAGCAGTTGTTCTTATATCACTACTTATGTTTCAGTTTAAATACAAAATAAAAATAATTTCATCAACCACACTGTCTTCACATTGTATCGCACATTAGTTCTTGGATGAAAGCAGAAAAGGTGACAAACATCAAACAGCGTTTTGTCCAATGTCACCTGTTCCCCTTTTATTACCACTTAGCGTGTCGCAGGCACGCTGTGATGAGATGCGTTTGCATTTGCCCCATGCCGTGACCACAAATCTGCCAGGGAACGTTCTGGCGAGCCGAGCCTGTTGGAGAATAATGCGCAAGCCATGAGGGGGAGGAGGGAACGAGTCTGAATTAATTACCTGAGTCCTCAAAGAAGGAGTGGGGGGGCACTGACTTCATCAATCAATCACAATCAACTAATTGCAGGGCTAGCACATTCAAATCATAGCGCAGTTGGAGGTTAATGAAAATTGCACCTTGCTGTGACATAACATCTGATCTTGTTAAATAAGAGCGTGGAGCACGAGTTGGGGAGAGGATAGAAGAAAATCCTAACCGTCTGTCAAAGAGGGATCAGACACCTTCTACATAACGCCTTCCGAGTTTAATCAACCTGACAAACCTTTTCAATTCTGCCAGCCGCGAGTCGCTGAAGTCGAGCGGAAGGAAGAGAGCCGCTGACCTTGGGAAAGCTGCGTGTGTGGCTACGTGCACTCCATTTGAGCCGTTTGAGGTTCGACTTGCAAGGATTTCAGCTGGAACTGAGGGGAAGGGTTGTGTGTGTTGTCGAAGCTCGATTTCCCCAGGGAAGCAAAATATCTGGAGGCGTACATGGTACATGCTGCACATCGAATGCAGCAAGATCGCTTGAGAAGAATGGAAGCAGGATGAGCAAAAAAGATGTTTTCAGGAGGAAGAATGTGGCTTTGAGTAAATGAATGGCTTGTGGCTTATTTGATCGTACTTATATTGCAAGTGCTTTAACTAAAACGATCCATATTGAATGGTTTATCCATCACATTTATATGGTTTCCCCTCCATATATTGGGATTGATGACTATATTTGGGTGTTTTTTTCACTATGAGACCTTTTGGCTCTCTGGACTTTAAAAAAATATATATTCACACTTTTGTTTTAATTGATTGAAATATATTCACACTTTTGTATTAATTGATTGAATCTGCTAAACATGTACAGGATTTGTTTTTGTTTTTTTTGAGAAAAAGTTGAAGAAACCCATTTTGACTCTCAACTTGGTCTCCTTATAAAAGAGCTTACAAAACCAAATTATATATGGCGTGAAATCGAATTCATTCAATTTTTATTTTCTTACAATAGCTGCAAATGTTGTAACCGAGGCTCATTGGGAAAATGTGACGCCTGCGACATTTCTGATAAACAATACTGCGCTATTTGCAAGTATCATGGCAATCTCAATGTGTCCAGTAGGTGGTCCTAAAAAAAATAGTTTTATCCAAAATGGCTTAACGCTAATATGGAAACATTTTATTGTGTTGGTTGTATGCAATATGGCCGTTCAGAAATTAAATGCCCAGTAAGTGACACTAAAAATAAATTAAAAAAAAATACGTTTTACACATTAAACCCGACCAGTATGAGCAAAGAGGAAATGTAAGATAAAAATGCTTTTTCTCAAACAACCATGCCATTAAAGCTTGGTTTTACAATCTTTAAGCTATTTTGTTTTCCTTTTTTCTTTATATTCTGACTCCTGTTTCATGGGACTTGTACCAGGTGTGCTACTGAGCAAGTTTACTACATCAGAAATGCCACAAATAAAGATCTGATTATGTGATACAAATATTAAAATGTATAAGTTTACTGTCATAATTTGTGTGCAAAAGAGAAAAAGCTCTTGTGTTAATTTCAGTTTAAAATGGTAGTGAATTGTAAGTATAGGTACATTTTTGGAGATTTACAAAAATCCAGAAACAGGCACGTGTTCCCAGTGAGCATATGTTGGAATGATGCCTGTTGTTTAGCACTTTAACTACTGCGTGAACACTGTTAGCCACATTAAGGGAGGCTGGCATGTCCATTAAAAATGCCATTTTCTGTGACTCCCTAAAGCCACCATCACTCTAAATGCACTACTGGTTGTTTTCATATCAATAATTAACCATTTCTGAGGATTTCCCAGGTAACGTCATTGCAAATGTGCTTTGTAAACTGACCGTTATCTAATGCCCCAATTACAGATGGTTAATACATTTTCTGGATATTCTGCATGGGTGATGACGATATTTACGATGCCATTAAGTGCTTCTATAATTCCATCATTAAGCTGTTCATTATGTAAAGACTGTGGTTTAATCTCTTAGGGGGCTCCAATCACCACTGAGCTCTATTAAACCCTGCCGTCCAGTGATTGCTGTAGACCAGGCCTCAGTCGATGATAGGCTCCAAATTTCCCTGCACAATGCCACCATCACTAACTGCACAAAGGGAACAAGATTGCGAAGTGCTGTGTAGGTCATCAAGTGCACGGACTGAAATTAGGAGCTGTTTGCGAGTGGAAAGTTCATGCAATTTGATTCAGTTGTGCCGATAAATGGCTGGATTCTCCATGCCGTGGGTTGCTCAAGCTATTGTGGCAAGAATTTTGTTCAATCAGACTTCACATAGCTGTATGCTTGTGCTGAGGTTTTGTCACAAGGGGATCTTTTGTACTATTGTTTTGAATCTGAGCCATAAAGCAGTGAGATTTGTGTGAGAGACATGTGATATTCCAAATGCCGCATTTGTTTTCTGCAGGCTTTTTGAAGAAAGTGGATGCCTTGTTCCACAAGAGTATCCTAAGATGACTTTTTCTTGCTGTATTCTAAGGCAGACTTTCAGTTGAGTCATAAATATTGTAAGTCTGGGATGGTTTAGATTTAATAACAGACAACTAAAGTGAGGCTAAAGCTCATTTGATGTAAATTTTGAATTCATCAAAGCTTGTTCATTCAGTGGTTTAAAAAAATCGCCATGGTTGGTTTACAGCATATTGGTTTATATTGGCTACTTCACGATTGAGTTTCCTGTCAGGATCCTGCCACTCCCTTCTGGTATTTGTTTTTACATCCCTTCTTGCTCAGTATTCTGTGTGTTTTTGTAGTTTCTGTGAAGTCTGTCTGTTTGGTGTGCCATATTTGATTCTTTTTAGTCTTCCTGGATTTATCTTTCACTGTTATGTTTGTTTCCTTCCTGATTTTTGAGTTTTATGTGCTGGAGGATCTTTATCCAGTGATTACTGAGCTTTTGGGTTTTGTTCCACAGTTTAAAAAAACATCTTGCTTTGACTTGAACAAGTCGTAACATTGACTGCCTATCTCATAAATACAGAAGGAGCTTTACAGGTTCACTGATGAAAGAGGTGTAGACAATCCCAAAATGCATTGCGAGAAACTTGATGGGCGGGGAGGGGGTGTGCAAGATGGCAGGTGAAAGTACCCAAAATCATTATATAAAGGCAATTTATGCTGTCCAAACAGCTTATATCAATTAAAACAATCATATACAAGTAATCCACACAAGTTCCTCAATTAACCTGTGAAGCGAAAAGTTCTTTCTTTATTTAATTATTTTTGTAATGAGTCCAAAATTAAAGCATTTTAACTTTAAATCATCACTTATGGCCAAAATATGAATCCATAATCCATGATAATGCTTACTAAATGCTTTTCCAAAATCACCACCAGACTGTTTTAGCTTGGCAGTGCTGCTTGATCTGTGCATATTTCTCTCTTGATTCAGACTAGATTACTTTTTCATATTTTAGACGGAAGCTGAAGTTTGTTTATTTATTACAAACATGCAGCTTTTCACTTCGTGATGAACTAGTGTGGTATGGACTACTTGTGGATTATTGTTATGTTTTTATCAGCTGTTTGGACTCTCATTCTGATGGCACCCATTCCCTATTGAGGACCCACTCTGAATTTCTCCAAATCTGATCTGATAAATAAAGAAACTACTACTTTGGATGGCCTGAGGGTAAGTAAACTGTCACCAATTTTTCTATTTTTGGGTGAACTATTCCTTCAAAGAACAGCAACGACAACTGTACAGTCAAAACTGAAATATACTTTGGACATTAGAAGGAATTTGTATTATCAGACTTTATCCAGCTGTATGCTTTTATTTTGGCACTAGGGAATCTTTTGCTCTATGCTATTTTGAATCTGAGCCATAAAGTGGTTCGTGAGATTTCAAACACAGCATTTGTTTTCCACAAACCTTTTGAAAAATGTAGCAGTGGGTAAGAAAAAATGTAAGCAAAGGCAAAAAGCAAATGCCATCGCTATCTTAGTCAGATTATGAATTTGACGCTCAGCGTAAAGACATCTTCAACAATTTCTTCGCCTTTTGTGCTATCTGTGGTACTCCTTGTTTTGGGTTGTCCGTCAGTCAGGTATGAGACAGCTGTCAAAGGATGAAGATACTCACACACTTTTTTCCTAGTATTGGTATCAGATTCAGGCGACATGCTGCTCCCCTGAGCCTCTAGACTGACAGGCTTCTTTGCTTTGGTTTCCAGTCCCCTATTCCTTTTCTGATTCTGCTTTTATATCTGTATCCTGCTGCCATCCGTTCACTTTTGCCTGGGTTGGAGTCCTGCAGATAATGCACTGCTTCAAACCTTGGAGAGTGTCAGTATGTGAGAGTGTTTGCAAGGTTTGCATCACATCTTTAAAGTGTGATGTACTGAGATTGAGCACTGGGACTACTGTAATTTGTTTACTTCAAAATGGAGGCCCAAAACTGTGGAATAAGCACAACAGATATAGTATGAAGTTGTTAAAAACTGATTTTCAGTTCATGCATACTACCTGCTTTCAAGGTGTTATTGAGATGCTGAAGATGCTAAAATTTATTACAGAGAATAGCTAAACTCCTTATATGGAGGATTGTTTGCGAAATAAATGAATAAACTAGTGAGACTATGCTAGTCAACTAAATTCTGGTGGCTCTCAGAGGAGCCTGGTTTACTTAGATGGACTAAAAATAGCTATACCAAAATTAACCATGGTTTTATTATTGTTAAAGTGTAATAACCATTTACTACCATTTGTATAACTACAGTTTTACTACAAATGCCATGGTTAATGTTTAGTGTAGCAAAGCCTTGATTAATGCTAAAAACCATGGCAAATTTTTGGGGGGTTACTAAGGGGTAAGAGTAACTAGCATAAACCCGTCTGGACCTAATGGTAACTAATGCTAATGTTGTTTTGTTGCCTGTTGGTTTGCTTTCCAGATCCTTACATTGTATTTTGTCTGTTAAATCTTTCTGGGTTCTTAGATTTAATATCTCACAGAACATTATCAAAATGACTAAACATATTAGCTCTTTTTACTCCATAAATCGAAACAAACAAACTAGCCCACTATGTTAGCGTTAGCAGACTACACATTTGAAGCACAGTGAAGTAAAGCCTGTTGGCTTCCTTTACAAATTCTTACATTTCTTTATTTTGTCTGTAAAATCTTTCAGGGCGCTTTAATATCTCACAGAACGTTTATGAAAATGTGTAAACATAATGGTTTGTTTTACTTTGCACAACAGTAAAAACTAAAACTAGCCTATATGCTAAGCAAAGTTAACAGCTTGTACATGTGGGTGAGACGCCATGAAGTAAAGATTATTGCTTTTATCAGAATGTCTAAACATTTAAGTCGTTTCACTTCACACATTGATAGAAACAATAACTAGTTGCCATGCTAAGCTAACTCGTTAAAGTTAGTAGAAGACATGTGTGGTGACTCAATGAAGCATTTTTGTTTGCTTTATCGATCTTAACATTATTTTGTCTGTATGTTGTTTTGTGTGTGTATTTAGATTTAACACCTCACAGAACATTTATCAAAATGTCTAATATTGGCTCTTTTTATTCCATAAATCAAAATAAAACAAATAGCCTATCATGTGAGGTGAAGCCTGTTTGCTCCATGGTTTATTACATTTCTTTACTTTGGCTGTTAAATCTCTTTTGTGTACTAAGATTTAATATCTCAGAAAATGTTTAAATATATAGGCTCTATTAGTCTCGTTAACAGACTGCACATCAACAAAACAAACAAACTAGCCTCCTAAAGTTAGCAGAAGGTACATTTGGTGTAGGACTCGCCTCACTGAAGTGAAGTAAGGCACCAAACCAAACATCACAACAATTAACTGAAGGAGAAATGAATCAAATCATGTTCTTTTAGCCACAAATGCTAAACGTCTCCTGCAGCTCAACTGATAAGGCTTTGTGCTAGCAACGCTAAGGTCATGGGACCCATTCCCAGGGAACAAACATACTGATAATATCTACACCTTGAATGAACTGTAAGTCTCTTTGGATTACAGCGTCTGCCACATGCAAAAATGCATTGTAAACTTTTCTCTGTCAATAGCTACTGACACCAAACACTTGATATGATGGTATAGTTGCGCCATGGTCGTTGAATGTCTGTTTATTCTGTTGCTGTGGTGGAACCTTATCCTAAATGGTTTTGTTTGTTGACCTGTCTTGTCATGTTTAGCATTAGGCCATTATTGAGTATATTTGTTGTAAACTGAATGAGACAACTTGGTTACAAACACCTGACTGGTTTTTGTCAGCAAAGCTATGATGCTTACCTAAAGAAGATATGCCGTATTTTTATATTTTGCTGTATTTTTTTGTATATGTATTGTAAATAGGCTCATTGGTTCATAATTGCATTCTCTGGAGTACTGGACAGATGCGCACATCACTTTTCTGTCAGTTTTGTTCCACTCACTGAAAACCATGTGTTGGTTTATAAAACATGAATTTGAGTCCTTAGTAATGTATAGACCATCAAAATACCTCAAGTCTATTTACAGAGTGCTACAAAGCCTCCTTATGAAAAAAATGATTGTTTTTTCTTATTTTTTTTTTTTTTAAATTGATGGAAAAAAGTGTTCATTTAGTATTCTTTATTAGTATTTATATATTTTGAAATCACTTTAATTTTCAGTTTTCATTATAATTTACCTTTAAATTTAGTAAGTAGTAGTTTTATAATTTTAATGTTTTTTTATTTAGCTTTCATTTATTTTATTTCAGTTTTAGGTTTCACAATTTTAGTACTTTTTAGTACTAATTAGAAATGGTGATTTGGCCACAAGAGCTGGTTAGTAATTATGTAATATGGAGGATTATATAATCAGATTCCAAAAATTAAGTACTTGTAATTAGAGTATATTACATATTAAAATGATCGTAATCAGATTACAGTTACATTTTCTTATGGATTACATGATTACATATTCAGGACAATGGTAGTTAAATTATTCATAATTTATTCATTCTCCATAATTATTAATTTTTTTTCTCTTTTAAAATTATATTTTTTTAAAAATCACACTGTGTGTTATATCATTACCTTTCTGAAATATATTATGTCAATATCCATTATAGTCCAATACCCCATTCACTTGTAGCATTTAAAAAGATCGATTTTAGTTTTTATTGTTTCATTTAACAGCATAGAAACATTTAATATTGTCTATTTGTTGGATCTCGGTTATTCAAAATGTGTGTTTTATTAGAAAAAAGCAGTTTTTTTGGAGAAAGATGCATTCATCATGCTCGTTCAATATGACTTCTTATCTGCCGTACAGTCATCATTGCATGAGAAAGCAACTGACGGCGTTTCCAATATTGTCCAGAATTTTTTTGCTCTTGTTTGTTTGCTCCGATAACAGCTCTCCATTTTCCCTCGGAGACGGCCTTATCGCAGCCAGGTTGTTTGCAGATGAGGTAAACCAGGGAGAGAGATCAAATATTGCTCCAGGATCTCCAGTGGCCACATCCACTAATTACTAAACATCTTGCCAGCGTTGTGTCGAAACCCTCTAACAAACATATTACGAAACGGCGAGGCGCACAAATGAACGTTTTCTAATCCAGTTATGTCACAATTACATCTGGCAAAAAGTAAAAACGCTAGAGAAAAATTGTGGTGTGCGGAGTGGCAGCGTAGGGGATAAAGTAGCCGTCTCTATACTGGAATTAGATAAGATCGGTTAAAGCTTTCCGTTATGGCTGTGTGGACCGCAAGAGATAGCGCTTATTGTCGCCAGCTGAGGGAAAAACCAAAGCCAGCCTTTCCGGAGGCGAGCAATGAGCGATTGGAAGTGGATTGGAAAAAGAGCACGGGAGCTCATCCAAAGGAGGCCGTGCAATTTGCAATTCTCAAGAACCCTCTCTAAATTGAACCTCATCTCCGACTGCAAATGTCAAATTATAGCGATATCCTCTCATCTGCACAGCTTCTTTTCCATGTCCAAGTATAGCGTGCGGCCCCTCGCGCTCCCTCGCTCCTTGTTTCCCTCTTCTTGTCAAGAGCAGCCTTTTTTGGCTCTTTGTTCTTTCTGGTTCAAAAAGCTCAGCCCCACTGAGCATCAGCAGGGACCGCTCCCAGCAAAATCAAACTTTTTTTAGAGGGAAAAAAAGAGAGAGAGAAAAATCTCCATTGTCCTGAGAGACATGTCCACATGCATTCAACAACATGCTACAGCAAGTAAACAAGCATGCATGCTTTGACTGGAGACACCAGATGAATTTTTTATGATTAAAAAAAACGTATATATTTAGTCGTGCTGAAATACTTCACTAGAAAAGAATTAGACAAGAAACTTGAAGCTTATTAAAACTCAAGACTCAAAATGTGTAGAGTTTGTAATGTTTGCAAAAGATAGTAAGATAGAAGGGTTAGAGGGTTAGAAGGTTAAGCATTAGAAAATAAAAATACATTTAAATTGTTAGAGTTAGACTATTTGTATTTATGTTTATATCAGTTTTTTACCATTTTTATTAGAATTTTAAATTAATGATTTTATATATATATATATATATATATATATATATATATATATATATATATTTATTTATTTATTTATTTTAATTTTTTCTAATGGTTTTGAAATATTTTTAAGTAACAAATATCATATGGGTTGTTGCATATGACATTGCATTGTACAACCTGAACTTACCTTACTTTGTCATGAAATGTTAAAAGCATCTGATATTAAATCTATGATATTAATTGGTTTATGGTCATATGTCTAAATTTGTGATATTTCCAATAATAATTTTTTATTTCTTTTTTTGTATGTGTGTGTGTTTTTCCAGCATGACGGTTGCACCACATGACTTCAATTAAGGGAACTTATATTTTTAGTTTTTTAATGTTTACAACATTTTAAAGGTTAAATTGAAGAGTAAAGATTATGATTATCCCAAACTGCTCACAGCCTTTCTATTCAAGAATATATATATTTTTAACGATTGTATCAAGATCCCAATATTGTTTCATATAGTAAATAAAATAATTACAAATATTTAAAATAAATAAATCAAAATAAGTTACTGTATGTATAAAGTATATTCTATATGTATTTTAAAAATCAATTCAATTCGTTTTTAAAATATCCACAATTTAGGGCAGGACTATAAAACTTATCAGTTTGGCTCCTAAATATTACTTCTGTGGAATCATGAAATGAATATGGTTTTGTGATTTACTGAAAAAGTATGTTTGCTGCCTATTATTAATAAAGCTGTCATCTCTCATTATAACTTTCTTAACAGTTGCTATTTTTTTTTAACTCAGCCTGATTTTTAACCCATAAAAGATCAGATGCAGTCAGATGTTTCGACTCTTGTAATCTTTCACATTGTGTGACAAGCAAACTTCACAAAGACCTCCTCCTGAACCCCAGACGTATGTGTCCTACAAAACCAAATCTCCTGAGCCGCGATAAGCACGGCCTGTGGAGTTTGGTACTGTGCACACAACTGTGTCCAAACCTATTACCACTGAGCTCCACATCCCCTCTCCCCAGGAGGCACCATCTCACTCTGTTTCCTCTTCTCACTAATAGAGACAAGCTGTCCTGATACTCCAGCCTTCCTATTTTCAGCTCTTATGGATGACAGAGCACTCAAATGCAAAATCAAGTTTACAAACTCCTTTACATTTCCAGAAAGTACAAGATAGACAAAATACTCGGCAAGTTGTCAATATTTTGCAGTGTTATTTTATTGTTTGTTTGTGTATATACATATACTGTACACATTAGCAGTCAAGTGTTCGGAATAATTAATTATTTTATGTATTTAAAAGAAGTTTATTTAAAGTGTTTATTATTATTATTATTAATAATAATTATTTGATTAAATAAGTATTTTATAATACAAATATTATAAAATATAATATAAACGATTTTGTTTTTGTTATTATTGGTGATCTGTGTTTTAATTCTTACTGTTTTTTTGGAAACGGCAAAACATTTTTATTTTTTTTTTTAACTGGATTCATTGTTGAACAAAACATTCAAAAGAGCAGAACTGATTCAAAATAGAAATCTTTGTAACATTATAAATGTCTTTAATGCCAATATTTGTCAATTTAATGAATCCTTTCTGGATAGAGGTATGATTTTTTTTTTATCTTACCCCAAACTTTAAATCTGTAGTTTAGTCTCTAGTACAGTTTTTACTATATATATATATATATATATATATATATATATATATATATATATATATATATATATATATATATATATATAAGCTGCACAACTCTAACATTAATAATTAACATTAATAATAATAAGAAATCAGCTAATCGTATAATAATGATATACCACATTTTACAAGAATGAACTTCACTTTAAAATATATTAAATTAGAACATGGTTATGGAATTATATTTCAGAATACTACTATTTTTTGCTATATTTGTGATTAAATAAATTCTGCCTTAGTGAGCATTAAAGCCATCTCTAAAAAAGCATTATTATTAATAACTGCTAGTTTTTGCACAAACATTTGGAAGCTACTGCCAGCGAAATCACACTTTTCGCCTTTAATAATGAGCTATATTAGTTGTTTGATCACTATAGAAAGAAACAAACACGTTGAAAGCACACTGCAAAATTTTTCGTTGTAAATTTACAATAAATAATTGGATAAATTTTGCATGACTTTCACAGTAAGGATTACAGCAATATACTGTGAAATATAGTCACAGCAATTTACTGTAATTTTATATCTGTGATATTACAATGCATTGTTGTAAAAGCACAACTGTATACTGTAACTTCACAGCTTCAGTGACACAGTAATTACTGTGATATTACAGTACATTACTGGGGAATTACAATCTTTTGCTGTACATCATTACAACAAGGCCCTGTACCTTTACAGTGTGTAGTGTGAAAATAATGTACAAGTTGACAATACTTCACTGTGAATTTACAATGTATACTGTGGAAGTCATGCTAAAATTGTCCAATAACTTATTGTAAAAGTAATGCAGATGAAGCTTCCATTTACTTTGAATTTACAATCATTGTACAATTAACCCCCTCCCCCCAACAAACAACTCTGAGGTAAAGTCAACGTTAGCCCAATGGCATATTTATTAAGAAAAAAATATTTTTCAATTGTACAGCAGATGCCAAGTACTTAAAGAGTCACACGCAACAGCATTGTAGTGCAAAGTTGTCTGGAAAAATTACAAAAAGAACAAGGCTACTCAAAACTGAGCCTGACAACTACCGCTGCAAAAAACAAAAACAAAAAAAAACTATGGTGCCCACTCAAAGTCAATAAGTTTCCTCAAAAGGGTGCTCACATGAGGGTTCATTGTTGTCCGCTTCTTGGTCTTTGAGCCTCTTTCAGGATTGATGCCCAGGAAGCACCTGTTAATAAGCAAAGATAGTTTCAGTTTTAAATAGACTTACAGTATGTATTGCAGACAGCATTTATCAAGGTGTGCTTTTTGCTGTGCTTTTTCCCCACATAGAACCCTAATAGATTTATAATTAAAAACTTGTTAGATCTTACTCTCGCCATAATTTTATTTTTTTTTTGTGCCATTTTTAGCCAAGGTGCCTCAGGTTAGGTTAGCGTTAGGCAAAGTGGTTGGTTTTTTTACTATGAGAGGTAGCAAAACTAAATAAATAGCTGTGATTGGACCGGCAGGTATTTGTCAGCATAACGTGTAGAAACCCAGATTGATCTGCAGAGCGAAATTGAATGAGTTCGCGAGATCAGGATGGTCTCACCAGGCTAGCCTCATCTACCTCGTTTGTCAGCATTTTTGACCTCAAGACAATCATTGAGTTGGAAGCCTGTACTATAATGTGAATTACAAGATTAAATGTGATCTTTATAAAATACCTTTGAATGAACTCCAGCGTCGAAGATCCAGCGGTAGGATACTCAAGGTTGAATACGTAATAGCTGCTGAAGAAAGTGCTACTCCGTGTAAAAATAAAGGGTGTGGGCCCATCACGACATGTCCCTCGATTGACAAAAGCCATCCAGAGGGCTTCATCATGTCACCTGAAATGAACAGATACAACATTATGTGTTATGAGCACTTTGGATCTGCTTAAGATACAAAGGGCTATACAAATGTAATTATTATTTATTGTGGTCATTTAGATTTCTAGAATGAAAACAAAATAATGAGTTAGAAATATCGGTACTAGATCAAAGTAACATTACCTTGAATGATCAAGCAGGGGGTTCTGGGGAGTTCTGCAGTATTGACGTCCACAGCAGTGGCACATGACTGTAACAGTTAACACACAATAGCATGGATTTAGGATAAAGGATAAATATTGTTCATTGGTCAGAGGTAGTAAATCATGCAAGGTAAATGTTGATAATGTAATCACTCATTTTGCATTTTAAATAAAAAATCTTACATGAACTTCAAGTATCAAACTCTCCGAAGTACAACATTAGGAGCAGAAGGGTGCGAGCAGCCTTGTCAGAGTCTGGATCATAGCAGGCCAGAACATCACGGATCTTGGGGTTGTCCTGTCAGGGATTGGTAAGGGAGGAACTCAAGTGCAGACAGGATTCGCAACACAAAAGGGTTTATTTACAAAAAGGGAACACAAAAACCCACGAGGGGGAAAACAGGACTAGGGCAGATACAACAAATACTAAATAGGACTGATTAAACAAAGACTCAAAACAGGAGAACACTAACTACAAATAACACTCACGGTTATACAGGATACAATATCTCAAAGGGGAATACTCTTTCACAAGGCTGACAGGTAGGAACACAATGAACCGACGCCAGACAGAGCACACTAGGAAAGCTAAATAGGGGAACAATTAAGACACGACAGGTGGCACAGATAGCAATCATGACACGACTAGGTTAACAAGGGGGGCGGGGCAAGGGAACGAGACAACACAAGCACATGGCCCAAAGGCAAGGCCATGTGCTTGTACACAAAACACGGGTCTGTCATGATCCTGCCTCAAGACTAGGAAAAATCAAGGACACGAGGGCAGAATCATGACAGAACCCCTCCCTTAAGAAGCGGCTTCCAGACGCTCCTCAAGGGAACATCAAACACGGGACATGACTGACATGACACAGACACAAACCAACAAGACATGACAAATAACAACAAAGGCAAACATGAGTACACAACGGCAGGGTTAGGGTGACAAATCAAAAAAAACAAACCGGGAAGGGGAGGGGGCGGGACCACAAAGTTCATGGGGGACAGACCAGGGCGGGTGGGTGGTGTAGGAATCTTAGGAGGAAAGGACGAAGGCTGACGACGGGGGGTACGGGCAGGTCTGGGTGGTGAGGGGCGGGGAGGGGTCTCGGGACAACTGACAGGGGACATGACAGGAGCAGACAAGGGACGCGGGGCAACACTTACGGGACGCGGGGCAAGACTTACGGGACGCGGGGAGACGACAGCTGAACACGGGGGGACAACATCTACTGGACACGGGGGGACAACATCCACTGGACACGGGGGGACAACGTCTACTGGACACGGGGGGACAACAGGACACGGGACACCTACGGGACATGGGGCCACATCAACAGGACACATGACTACATCAGCAGGACACGGGGCAACACTCACGGGACACGGGGAGACAACGGCAGGACACTCGGGATTTCTGGGGACAGGGTCTGGGGACAAGACAGGACTGACGGGGACTTCTAGGATCCGGACAAGACTAGACAAATAATCTGAAAAGGCTTTAGCAGCTAGGATAATTGGCATCTCCTTACGAGATGAGACAGACTGTACTAGAGTCTTTGCTTAGAGTCCGCTCTCACGACTGCAGACTTGCATACGGCTCTCTTCTTTGCCGGCTCGGGCACGCCAGCGCTCTCCGCTGCTGGCTCGGGCACGCCAGCGCTCACCGCTGCTGGCTCGGGCACGCCAGCGCTCACCGCTGCTGGCTCGGGCACGCCAGCGCTCACCGCTGCTGGCTCGGGCACGCCAGCGCTCACCGCTGCTGGCTCGGGCACGCCAGCACTCACCGCTGCTGGCTCGGGCACGCCAGCTCTCACCGCTGCTGGCACGGGCACGCCAGCTCTCACCGCTGCTGGCACGGGCACGCTCACCGCTGCTGGCTCGGGCACGCTCACCGCTGCTGGCTCGGGCACGCTCACCGCTGCTGGCTCGGGCACGCCAGCGCTCACCGCTGCTGGCTCGGGCACGCCAGCGCTCACCGCTGCTGGCTCGGGCACGCCAGCGCTCACCGCTGCTGGCTCGGGCACGCCAGCTCTCACCGCTGCTGGCACGGGCACGCCAGCTCTCACCGCTGCTGGCACGGGCACGCTCACCGCTGCTGGCTCGGGCACGCTCACCGCTGCTGGCTCGGGCACGCTCACCGCTGCTGGCTCTCACCGCTGCTGGCTCGGGCACGCTCACCGCTGCTGGCTCGGGCACGCTCACCGCTGCTGGCTCGGGCACGCTCACCGCTGCTGGCTCGGGCACGCTCACCGCTGCAGGAGGCGACAGAGTCACAGGACCGGGAGACCCCTTCTTCCTCCTCTTCCTTCCAGGCCGCGGTGCAGAGGTCACCGCTGGGACAGAGACGGGTTGGGGAAGTTCGGTCTCGGGCAGGGCAGACTCTGACGCCGACGCATGACATGTCCAGTGTTGCACAGTAATCCAGGATGGTCTGTCCTCTTCGACTAATTGCCTCCTGTAGCTTCTGAAGGACATCAACGTCCATCAGGAGGTCTAAGTGTGAGAATAGGCATTTCTGAGAGAAGAGAAATGGCCATTCCTGTTTGATCTCAGACATGATGGATGTCAGGATGATGCATGTCTTTTCCATCATTGGTTCTGGTCTCTCTGCCCCACTCATTCCTTCCCCTGTGTACACAGACATACAAATGTATTGTTAGTACCCAAGTAACAATTTGGTCTTGTAGCCGCCCAACACACACAGTGTTCAGATCTTGACAAATTACTAAATTCTAAACAAAATTACCCAAAAAGAGAGTAGATGTCATGCCTGAGTAGATGTTCAGCAGATCCCTCTTTATATTCTCCAATGTTGCCTCGGTCTCCCCCTCTGGCAAATCTACTGGGCCCCACCTGACACACCTAGAAGTGGGCATCACAGAGTAACAATACTATTGGGGATGGTTATAACTCAGAAGTTGGAGCAAGTCATCTCATGACTGAATGGTCAGCAGTTTGATTCCCTGTTGTGACTGTTTAAATAGACCCATCCCACAGAAGTTATGTTACAGTGTAATATTGTTGTAAACACAGGTGTATTTTATCAAACTAATTAAAGGGATATTCTACCATTTGGGGAATTAAGCTCATTTTCCACCTCCCCTCAAGTAAAACAATTGATTTTTACCTTTCTCCCGTTCATCCAGCAGTTCCCTTAGTCTGGCGATACCATGTATAGCTTCAGCCTATAGCATAGATCATTGGATCGGATTGGACCATTATCATCTCGCCCGCAAAGTGACTAAGATTTCCGGAATTTGTCCTATTTAAAAGTTGTCTCTTAGTGCGTGATATCACTGCGCCCATGGTAAGTTAGCAACGTTCCTTGATTATTACACCAGAATGAGAGTATAGTTCCATGTCAGATCAGCCTAGAAAATCATCACATTTCATTTTCCCTTACTTTTATTGCATGTTGTAACTTTGAGAAGAAACTACTTTTAAATAGGAAAAATTCTTGAAATCTTAGTCACTTTTAGGGCGAGATGCTAATGGTCTAATCCAATCCGATGATCTATGCTAGGCTGGAGTTATATGTGGTATAGCCAAACTCAGGGAATGACTGGATGAACGGGAGAAAGGTAAAAATCAATTGTTTTACTCAAGGGGAG
Organism: Carassius gibelio; assembly: GCF_023724105.1. NCBI lineage: Eukaryota > Metazoa > Chordata > Actinopteri > Cypriniformes > Cyprinidae > Carassius > Carassius gibelio. The sequence goes on from NC_068417.1 coordinate 29,397,944, forward strand.
GTGGAATATACCTTTAAGGTCAATGTATTTAGTGTATCACACTTCTTACTTCTGGAGACTCGCACTAAACGGTTCATTTGAACCAGTGAGTGGTAGACTCCAGAACAGCTGCAATCGGATCATTCTAATTCCTAAACGAATCGTTTGGTGCGATTCGCGATCCGATTTAAAAGTTTATTTTGAAAAGACTCATGATGAATCAGACACCGCTTCTGCGTGTCAGAGCACGTGATATATTATAGGGAGTAACGATATGTTTTATGAAATGTAGTGAAGTAAAAAGTACGATTTTATGCTTTGGAATGTAGTGAAGTAAAAGTAAAAGTTGCTCAAAATAAAACTACTCCAGTAAAGTACAGATACTTGAAAAATGTACTTAAGTACAGTAACAAAGTAAAGCTACTCTGTTACTGTCCACCACTGATCACAACCATGCATGCCAGAGAGCTACTATGCACAATATCAGCGCCCTGGCTCAGATAAATCCTAAATGGAACAAGTCCATAATCACAGGTAATTACACCTGTGTTTACTACACTATTAACATCGCAACATGATTGCTGTGAAAAGGGCCCATGTCAAAGTACCAATAAACTAGTCAAGAGAAAAGTATGTTTTGCCTGTTTCAGTGTTATTCATGGTCATATACAATGCTTTCAAACAAATATTGACAGACTTTACATGTATATTCCCACATACATATTGCCACATACCAGTATTGGTCAACAGGACCTCTTGCCAGTCTGGCCTCTCCTGCCATTCCAGTGCGCGGTCTTCTTTCTCTGCAGCGTTGAGCAAGAGCTTTATTCCTATTTAGTATCACCGTGCTTGCCAGTGTCGCCAAATGATTTTGGATGGCTCCTGAAAATGTGGGTGGGATAATTAGAAAACATGTCACCATTGTGGCACTTATGACAGAAGCGTACAGCTAATGTAAGGATTACTTAAAGGAAAGAACTAATAAAAGGAAAGATAGGGAAAGAAAAAGGAGAAATTACACAAAGGCAACCAACAATAAGAATTTCAGTTTGAATGCAGAATATGATCATTTATTATTGTAATTTAATTCTAGCTGGATGTCAAAAATGTAAGGTGTATATATATATATATATATATATATATATATATAGGGTTTTTTTTATTTATTTTTTTCCTGTAGCACTTTGAGATTGCTAACTCAATGTAAATTGCATTTACAACTTTTACAATTATTATTCATTCGTATCAGGACAAGTGGGAACCCTAGTGTTAAAACCCTCCCGTTGTCCAACACAACGTGAGAATAACTTACTCCAGTTAGCGCAGTCATGTTGTAACTAGGATACCTGCTGGAAAAAGAAAAAAAAAATTCATGGACCATTTGAATCAATAAGTTATTAAAGTTAAACAGCTAACGGTAAGCCCTGCTAATCTATAATAACCGTAACTAATTACAGAAATGTGCACACATAAATAGTAAAGTTTGTCCAATTACTGGTTTTATAAACTTTACAAATACCAAATTTGTCTTAACGGTGATATTGACATGCAAAATTATAGCGAAACTCTCGTCATTACTAACATTACTACTATTAGCAAATGCTGTGAGAGAATTAAAAAAAAAAAAGCCGGGCACTTGCTAACAAAATGTGAACGGTTGTAACTAACGTTATATCCGCTGGAAAAAAAAAATCATGGACCGTTTGAATCACTAAGTCATTAAAGTTAAACAGCTAACGGATAGCCCTGCTAATCTATGATAACCTTGACTAATTACAGAAATGTGCACATATAGCAATGTTTGTCCCATCAATGGTTTTATAAACTAGTATAAAATAGTGACATGAAACATTATAGCGAAACTCTAACTAACATTACGTTACTACTATTAGCAAATGCTGTGAGAGAACTTTCAACAATTCCGGGCACTTGCTAACAAAATGTGAACTGTGTCATGCGATAAACGTTTATTTGAAAGTATATATTATAATTATATTAAAATAACATGGGTGTAAGTGCTGCAAACATGCATGCTGCTCACCTTCTCCATTCAGCCCGGAATATAAGAGGGACACGACGACAGCGCTTTCAATTCAAAACAGATCGGTTATGTCATGTGACTTCCCAGGGCACATTTCAATACAATATTTCACTGTAATAATACTGTTTACTGCTGTAAAATACTTATTTTTTACACTGTGTTGCTGTGATATTACAGACCTTGTTGTGATATAACAGTAGGTTTTAGATAGCAAGATTTTACTGTAAAATAAGAGTTAAATGCTGTAAATCCAAGGATACTTTAGTTTTTTACAGGTATTCATTGGGATATTACAGGGAAACTTAATTACAACAAGTTACTGTAAAATAATACTGTTAATTATTGTGAAATGCTGGTAATTTTTAACAGTGCATTTATTAGTCCTGCTCTTTTCTCATTTCCCTGGACCCAAATGAAAATGAGATAAAATGCAATTTGCACACCAAACATCATTACATTTTGGGGGCAAATAGCTCATTTCAAGGGTATCCTTCCTTTTCTCCGCTGAACATGCTTGTACAAATTAACGTTATCTATGCTGGATTGTTTTGTAACTTGCGTTCCCAGGATCCATTCCTGGGGGGGTGGGGGGTTGAAATAGGCGCAGGACCACAGCCAGAATCCCAGATAAGGAATTTTCTGTGCCGGTAGCCATCGGTGTTCAATTTCTGCAAGAAGAAACAGTAATCAAATTCTTATCAAACAGACTCCAGGGCTTAAAGACACCGGAAATCACTGGCAGTGGAAATGAGACGGATGTGGCACCAATTGTCACATTACATCTGAGATGTAAAAGGTGAGATGGCTTGTGTTGTTTTGTCATTTCCCTTCTTACAGCAGAGTGCCGAACTGTATAACCACCACATTAACAGCTGCTTATAGAACCACTTGACTCTTCATCACGGGGTTATTAGACTCAAAAATGAATGTTTTTATCGTTTATTCATCCTCATGTCAGTACAAACACCTATGACTGACTTTCCCTCCATGGACCAAAGAAGATATTTAGCAGAAATGTTAACGCAGCTCTTTTTCCATTCAGTGAACCAAAACAAGTGGTGCAATTTTTGCACTGTATTGCAAATCTTGAAATGGGAGTCAAGTGATGTTGTTTTAAGAGGGTAATCTTCTATTTCTTTATTTATTCATTGGTATGTACATACATTTGTGTAATTGAGGTTTTAATACCTGTAAAGATAATTAAGAATTCATTATATAATGAGGATTGTTTATATTTAGACTTCATATTAATATATTATTAGGATATTTATGCAGACAGAATAATTTGAAAATAATTGAATGAGGGTTATTTGTTTAGATTTATAATTATGACTATTTTCATTTAATAAGGTGCTATTGATTCAATTATTGTATATTTATATTGCATATTTATGCATTAAAATAAGTGGGATTTTAATACTTAAAAGATTTTAAGTATAGAAAAGATTTTAGAACATTTGGAGAGGTATGTATATTTTATATGGGATGTTTATGTTATATACATTTATTTACATGTATATAATGAGGGTTATTTTGATTTAATTATTGATTTTATTTCCAGTTTTTATATATTTATGTAACAAGGATTATTCTTCTTGTATAGGACTTTGCTCAGTACATTTGTATTATAATTTTAGGATGATTTAATAAGAGTTATTCATTCATTCATTCTTTCGTGCTTTCACATTTACATGTAAATATACTTAGGATTTTACACTTATATATCTAATTTCTAAAGACTGTTTCTGTTCTTAGAATAATTTAATGTGTACTAATAATTTTTAATTTTTAATATTCATGGGATATTTTTACAGACAGAATTGACTGAGATCACACAGGCCATTACTTAAGACCTTTTTGTATTAATATTATAATTAACTCTAGGATAATTTAATGAGGGCTATATATATATATATATATATATATATATATATATATATATATATATATATATATATATATATATATATATATATATATATAATTGACATTTCTGTTTATAAATTTTTTTCACAATTGAGATTACCAATTCTTGTATAGGCAATTGCTTAATTTTGGGCCATTTTTGGCTTAAATGTTGTGTTTTAATACATATAAATGGAGCTTACATTGCGACCCCCCACCGAAACACTCCTCCCCAACGTGCCTGAATGACTATCACCCCGTAGCACTCACACCCATCATTATGAAGTGCTTCGAGCGACTGGTCCTAGCACGCCTCAAAGACTGCCTCTCACCCACACTAGACCCACACCAATTTGCCTACCGCAGAAATAGGAGCACAGAGGATGCAGTATGCACAGTGCTGCACTCTGCACTCACACACCTGGACCATAACAACACGTATGTTAGGATGTTGTTTGTTGACTCCAGTTCAGCATTTAACACCGTCATTCCCTCCAAGCGTACCACAGGGCTGTGTGCTGAGCCCATTCCTCTACTCCCTTTACACCCAAAAGGTGATTGGCCTCATCAGTGACAACGATGAGACTGCCTACAGGGAAGAGGTACAGCACCTGGCCACATGATGCGCTGACAATAACCTGCTCCTTAACACCAGTAAGACAAAGGAGCTCATTGTGGACTTCAGGAAGAAGAATGGAAGCACGCATGACCCCATCCACATTAACGGGCTGGCTGTTGAACGTGTCTCCAGCTTCAAGTTCCTGGGAACCACCATCTCGGAGGAACTGTCTTGGGCCACAAACACCTCCAGCCTGGTCAAGAAGGCTCACCAGCGCCTTTTCTTCCTTAGGACACTGAAGAAGAACCAGTTGTCTTCAACCATCCTGGTGAACTTCTACCGGTGTGCGATCGAGAGCATCCTGACCAGTTGCATCACAGTCTGGTATGGGAACTGCTCGGTGGCTGACCGCAAGGCACTGCAGAGGGTGGTGAAAACTGCCCAGCGCATCACAGGGACACCACTTCCTGCTCTTGAGGACATCCAGAGGAAACGCTGTCTACGTCGAGCTCGCAGCATTCTGAAGGACTCCTCTCACCCTGACCACGAACTGTTTAACCTCCTCCCCTCCGGGAGGCGTTTCAGGAGCCTCCGGACAAGGACCACAAGATTCAAGAACAGCTTTTTCCCTAAAGCTGTCTCCTTGCTGAACTCTGCCCTCTGACACCCCTCAACACCCCTCACACCACACACACAGACTCCTCCCCCTCTTCAACACTCTGTCGGTTTTATTTATTTATTCACAACAGCAAAAAACAGTAACTTGTTATTACTTGCACTACTGTCTGTTCATCCAAGAACACTGAATAATCCATTTGCACACTGAAATATTTTCTATGCACTTTACTGTCCATTGCAATAGAGTAATTATGTTCATAGTTCTGCCTATAGTGTACATACACTTTTACATAATCTATCTGTATGGTATGTTCATAGTACACCTATCTGTATATCGTGCTAATAGTATTTAAAATCGGTTGCACTTTATTTTACAGTACGTGTACTTACATGTACTTACAGTGTATTTATCTAAGAAAGTTCTGGTAACACAAGGTAACTACATGGGGTAGGGTTAGGTTTAGGGGTATAGGTTCAGGGTTAGTACCTAGTTATTACATAGTTATTGTAATTACTATAATAAGTACATAGTATGTACATGGGGAACAGGACTGTAAAATAAAGTGCTACCTTAAAATCTGTAAATTATGTCCATAATACTTATCTGTATAGTTATTGTACATATTATAGACCTTTATTCTGTACTTACTGCTTATTGCACTTCTGGTTAGATGCTAACTGCATTTCGTTGCCTTGTACCTACATGTGCAGTGACAATAAAGTTGAATCTAATCTAATCTAATCTAATCTAAAGACATATTACCTTTTTTCTTTTTTTCTTTTTTTCTTTTTTAGAACAAGTAGGGTTTATGCATTTATTAATGTATTAATTTTATGTTTATATAAGCCGAATTCATTGAGACCTTGTTTTTCGCTCCTGGAATAATTAAATCTAAAGCAAACTCACACTGAACATCAGAATCAGGCTTTGTCCTAGATATTAATATCACAGCACGGTGGTGAAAGCGCGTTATTCCGGCAGACTGATGAAAAGGCCCTGGTGCTGCGTGATTGTTCTGTCCATCTGTCAGTGGGGGAGGCTCTTCCAGCAGACTTTATCTGGTTTTCATCAGCACCAATCCACGTTTGCTCTGACCCGCGCCGAACAAAGCTGCTTCGCGGCTCTCAGATAGACCCCTCTCTGTCTTTAGCCAAACAAGAGCTCCCTTTCTGACAGCCCAGATTAAGTTAACCCGACACCCGAGCCCGAATCCAGGAAAGTAGGTCTTTGTGTTTAAGGTGTCCCTTGTTTCATCAGGCAGAGCGGACGGAGAGGAACCTCCGCTGAGAGGTAATGAGTACTGGCTGTTTATCAATAACCTGAAGAGGGTTATGTGGCAGAACGGATAAAGGTGATTAGCTCTTTAATACCACACCGGATGTTTGTCTCTCCTCACCACACCGGAGAGGTGCGGGAAAAAAAAACACATCCTTGACCCCCGGTGCACTTTGTGTCTCTCAATTACCAGATCGAGAGCTTAAATAAGAGAAAACGAAACCCGTCGCACCACAGCAAGCGGCGTGTAGGTGTTTAATGGCAGATTCCTCACATCAGTGAGTCATTACGTTTACTCATTAACGTTTTTCTCATTTGAAAGCGCCGGATGCATTACGGGCATCCTGGACTAACTGATTAGCTGTTTGCATGCTAATGCAGAAGATGTGTTAAAGAGATAGTCCACCCAAAAAATGAAGAGTACGTCATGATTATCATCAAGCCATTCTAGGTGTATATAGCTTTCTGCTTTCAGATGAAAATAATCGTTATATTAATTTTATATTAAAATATGTTGTAGCTGTACCAAGATTTATAATGGCAGTGAATGGGTGCTGAGATTTGGACCGGAGCTTACGGTACGTCTATGTCCTTGCAGTTTTTACATTATGTGCAGTTATTACATTATGAGTTGCTACAGACGTAGGATGTATTGTAAGCTTCCTTGAGACGTGATGAACGCAGAGGAGAGAGCAAAAAACTAAAACAACGGTCACAAATTAGAAATGCAAAACAAGAAAACTGTCTGAGTATTTTGATATAAGCCAAGAGGAGACTGGTTTTCCTTTGCTGTAAACAAAACTTGATTCTCACAAGACTAACATATTCTCACCGGAAGTTACGCTTATTGAGTTTTGTTCTACGTCATGAATCTCCCGTGAACGAGAGGACAACAGTTAGCGGAAGCTAGAGATTACAGTTTATATCGTTTGGATATTTTATAAATATGGATATTTTTCTAAAACAAACACATCGATTTGCTTCAGAAGGCCTGTGTTAACCCTCTGGAGTAGTGTGGAGCACTTTTTATGATGGATAGATGCACTTTTTTGGGCCTCAAAATCTCAACCAATTCTCTGCCAATATAAATCTTGTAAGTGCCCGGACATTTTATTAATATAACTATCATTGTACTGAAGGAGAAAGTGATATACACCTATAAAATGGATTGAAGGAAAGTAAATCATGGGGTCCTTTTCATTTTTGAGTGAACTATGTATTCTAATTTACTCTGATTTACATAACAATGTATTCCTTAGAACATTTTTTTTTTTTAAAGGCTGTTGGCAGTATTTTCTGATTTATTTGAGAAAAAGTGAAATCCAAAATCGCCTCTAAAAGCCTTTAATCTGTCCACATAATGAAACAAGAATTTTCAACCTGGTTTTGTCCAGTGTTCTGGAAAATTATGCAAATTTAGGCAAATTTAATTAGATAACACCATATTTGCATATTTAAACTTAGCTTGTAATACAAAATTATTGTCTTAATTATTTTGTGATTAACTGGGGAAATATGGTCACATTTTAACCCTGTTTGTACTTGTGATGTCTTTAAATGAGAGATTTCTGAAATGAATAGCAATTGGGCCAACGTGCCTTTGATGCGTTCGTCACTTTGATGCGTAAGCCATTAAATGGATAGTTCACCCAAAAATGTCATTTATTACTCACCCTCATGTATTTCTAAACCTGCAAGACCTTCGTTCATCTTCTGAACACCAATTAAGTACAGAAATAGTTGTAGAAGTAAGTCTGCTGCTGCTAGGCTTGTGTGAAATATTGGAATATATGGTTGACATAGCAACAAATTACATACACCCTAAAGTGAAATGGTGGGGAAAAACGATTTCATTCATCATTATAGCTTCAGCATACAGAGGAAAAATGGGCAGCTGATATTTCGGAGCATGATTTCGAATATACGGGTCACCCTGAGTCTGGGAAACAATTGGGAACATCAGGTTGTGTTGATCCGTCGACGAAGGTGAACAGAGCCTCCATCAAGCAGAATTATGAAGGGTACTTGAGCATGAATTCACTGCGTGCTGAATAATTAAAACAATTCTCTTATGACGCAAGGCAAAAGATTTTTATCAGCCAGGTGGGTCTTCGGAGACTAGACAAAATCCATTCAAGCAAGGCTTTCATGTGTTTATTGGTGTTTGTTAGGGAAAGCATCACTGTTGTTATTCCTCAAAGTTAGGGGTTTGTACAAGCCAGGTGGTTTTCAATTGATGTTTTGCCTGGCAGATGATAAAAGCCCCTAAAAAAAACAACTAAATAAACCATATTTATATTCCATAATATTATAGAAACTTGGCTTTGACTCAGGCCAATACACATGCAACCAGATCATCACAACAAATGCATAATAGTTAATTGGAGGGGGGGGTGTTTGTTTGTTTGTTTCTCTTGTCTTGTTTTTTGTTTAGTTTTGTCTTGTTTTTTTAGTTTAGATTTTTTTTGTCTGTATGTTTTGTCTGTTATTTTCTTGTATCATTTTTTGCTTAGTTATGTCTTTTTTTTTTTTTTTCTCTTGTCTTGTTTTGTTTGTTTTGTTGTATCTTGTTTTTAAATTACGATTTGTTTTCTCTTTCTTGTCTTGTTTTTTGTGTTGTTTGGTCTCTTATTGTCTTGTACTATTTTTAGTTTAGTTTTGCCTTATGTCTTGTCTAAACGAATACCATCCAATAGCACTGACTCCAATCATAAAGAGGTTAATCATGCACAACATCAAAACCAGCCTCCCCAACTCACTCGATCCACTCCAGTTTGCATATATAGTTTTCTTTTTCAGTCTATGTATAGGAAAACATTTATATATAGTATATTTAAAGTCATAATCTGTCAGCAGGTTAGTTGTGTATAGGTATATTATTATGTGAAGCATTTGTAATAGTCTGTATTTTTTAGCTTTTATATATATAGTGTTCCTGTAGCTCAATTGGTAGAGCACTGTGCTATCAAGCGCAAAGTTGGGGGTTCGATTCCCCGGGAACACATGATATGTAAAAATTGATAGCCTGAATGCACTGTAAGTTGCTTTGGATAAAAGCGTCTGCTTAATGCATAATTTTTTTTCAACATAAATATATATATATATATATATATATATATATATATATATATATATATATATATACAGTCTTGTTCAAAATAATAGCAGTGCAATGTGACTAACCAGAATAATCAAGGTTTTTAGTATATTTTTTATTGCTACGTGGCAAACAAGTTACCAGTAGGTTCAGTAGATTCTCAGAAAACAAATGAGACCCAGCATTCATGATAAGCACGCTCTTAAGGCTGTGCAATTGGGCAATTAGTTGAATTAGTTGAAAGGTGTGTGTTCAAAAAAATAGCAGTGTGGCATTCAATCACTGAGGTCATCAATTTTGTGAAGAAACAGGTGTGAATCAGGTGGCCCCTATTTAAGGATGAAGCCAACACTTGTTGAACATGCATTTGAAAGCTGAGGAAAATGGGTCGTTCAAGACATTGTTCAGAAGAACAGCGTACTTTGATTAAAAAGTTGATTAGAGAGGGGAAAACCTATAAAGAGGTGCAAAAAATGATAGGCTGTTCAGCTAAAATGATCTCCAATGCCTTAAAATGGAGAGCAAAACCAGAGAGACGTGGAAGAAAACGGAAGACAACCATCAAAATGGATAGAAGAATAACCAGAATGGCAAAGGCTCAGCCAATGATCACCTCCAGGATGATCAAAGACAGTCTGGAGTTACCTGTAAGTACTGTGACAGTTAGAAGACGTCTGTGTGAAGCTAATCTATTTTCAAGAATCCCCCGCAAAGTCCCTCTGTTAAAAAAAAGGCATGTGCAGAAGAGGTTACAATTTGCCAAAGAACACATCAACTGGCCTAAAGAGAAATGGAGGAACATTTTGTGGACTGATGAGAGTAAAATTGTTCTTTTTGGGTCCAAGGGCCACAGGCAGTTTGTGAGACGACCCCCAAACTCTGAATTCAAGCCACAGTACACAGTGAAGACAGTGAAGCATGGAGGTGCAAGCATCATGATATGGGCATGTTTCTCCTACTATGGTGTTGGGCCTATTTATCGCATACCAGGGATCATGGATCAGTTTGCATATGTTAAAATACTTGAAGAGGTCATGTTGCCCTATGCTGAAGAGGACATGCCCTTGAAATGGTTGTTTCAACAAGACAATGACCCAAAACACACTAGTAAACGGGCAAAGTCTTGGTTCCAAACCAACCAAATTAATGTTATGGAGTGGCCAGCCCAATCTCCAGACCTTAATCCAATTGAGAACTTGTGGGGTGATATCAAAAATGCTGTTTCTGAAGCAAAACCAAGAAATGTGAATGAATTGTGGAATGTTGTTAAAGAATCATGGAGTGGAATAACAGCTGAGAGGTGCCACAAGTTGGTTGACTCCATGCCACACAGATGTCAAGCAGTTATAAAAAACTGTGGTCATACAACTAAATATTAGTTTAGTGATTCACAGGATTGCTAAATCCCAGAAAAAAAAAATGTTTGTACAAAATAGTTTTGAGTTTGTACAGTCAAAGGTAGACACTGCTATTTTTTTGAACACACCCCTTTCAACTAATTGCCCAATTGCACAGCGTTAAGAGCGAGCATATCATGAATGCTGGGTCTTGTTTGTTTTCCGACAATCTACTGAACCTACTGGTTACTTGTTTGCCACGTAGCAATAAAAAATATACTAAAAACCTTGATTATTCTGGTTAGTCACATTGTACTGCTATTATTTTGAACAAGACTGTATATATATATATATATATATATATATATATATATATATATATATATATATATATATAGTATATTTATAGTCAAAATCTGTCAGTAGGTCAGTGTGTGTACTGTTTTACTTCATTGTTGTATGTCTGTATTTATGTAGCAATCTGGTTCTGTGTGGCACGACATTTTGTTCCACTGTATATCACATACATATAGCAGAATGAAAATAAAGCTCGACTTGACTTGTCTTGTTTTGTCTTGCTTTTAGTTTAGTTTAGTCTTGTCATTTTTTGTCGTCTTGTCATTATTTTGTTTGTTTATACGTTTAACATTAAATGGGGTTTGTCAAAATGTAAAAAAGTACACCTATTTTGATGTTTACTAGCATCCTAAAGCACATAAAAAGCACTTTTTATAATTCTCTAGTGTTGTTAAATATCACACTTAAAGTTAATATATATATATATATATATATATATATATATATATATATATATATATATATATATATATATATATATATATATATATATATATTTAAATGTATTGAATTGAAACAAAACTATTTAAATCCAAGACATGCAAGTTTCAATAGAAATGACATTTAAGTAGGTTATAGTTTACTATAAAAGTTTGTCACTACATTTGGCAATACACTAACAATATTAAGATAATATGAGTAATTATTAAATTTCATATAGAGATATAGCCTACTGAAATCTTATTTAAGGGGGCCAAAAACGCTCTAAGTTCAGCAAGTTGCATTTAATATAAATTAAAAGAATACATTTTAATTTCATTGTAGTTAACATACACTTAAATGTTTGAAAGAATTGCATTCAGTATATTATTTCTGTGTTAAGTATTGTTATTAAAAGTAAGCTGAAGTGTACTTCAGCAGGCATAGCATACCTTAGCATAGTGCTAACTGGTTTAGATATGCTATTTTCATTAGCCAAAAAAAAAACATTGCCTGATTGTTTTTCATTCTTTCTTTTTCTTTTTCTTTTTTTTTTTAAACAACTTTAGCACAATCACCAATCATTTTGTACTCAGATAAAGTAAAACTCCAGCTTTGTAAGTCATTTTAAGCTACTCAACCAGCTGCTTTCATTTCTCTTTTCTTTCAGCCAGTTTGAGAAGTAAAAGATTTGATTACACTATAAGCATCTGTGTCTGATTAGGATGTGAAATCCCTGGGTAGATTTTGTCTTGGCAGGTACAGTTCACTTCTTGTGCGCTAAGGTCATGGAGGCTCAAACAAATTGGTCTGATGGAAATCCAAAGACTTCCTCTTTCATTGACGAATGGATTTAGAAAGCTTGTTGGGGGAAATTGCAGGCAAGATTGGGCTTATCCTTCCTGGTTGTCTGTGGCTTGTTGAAAACAACCTACATGAGAGATCCCTGCTGAGATGGATTAGCTTCTTACTGCTTACGCTACATCAACCATTTTCAGAAAAATCGTTTGAAACATTCAATGCTAAGGTAATGCACTCTCCATCCGCACTCGCATCCACTAAATCGCTCACTCGTTGAATAATTTCTCTTCATTTTTTATTCAGCATTGCCTTTCAGGTGCAAATGGTAGTGAGATGTTGTGGTTCTTCAATAATCAAATAAAGAAGCGGTGGACAAAGACAAAGTCCCGCTTTATTTTTACCTGAGAAAACCATTGCTCCTGGATTCCCTTCAACTTTCCATTCCATCGACGTTCCCTTAGGATAAGAAAGTTCTAGGATACTTTTCCCCCCCAACTAACCTAGATAGCGTTTACCATTGTGCAAACCGGTGGGGGAAGCGAAAATAGTTTGGCTGACCATGCAGATATTCAGCCCTTATTCTCATTCAAGATCCAGCAACACGCTTTTCCACGGAGGAATCTGGAGCAGCCTCAGAGCTTATTCAAATTCACAGGAAGGACAAGACCAACCCAGTTTTGAAAAAGGAGCTATTTGTTCACAATGTACAATATTTATCCCAGCGCTCCAGATAGAGCTGCCATGGCTTGTATATATCGGCATCTTCTAAGAATCGTTTAGCAAATTCATTTATGTAAATGATTATATTTGTGAAACCCAGGGCCGCTTTCAGCCCGTCGTCTGATGTATGTCTTGCACCTCTTGGATCGTATTACAAGCACTTTTCAATGTAGAGCATAATGTGATATGTTTTTTTTTTTTTTTTTTTTGCACCTGATGTTCATTGAAATGGGTAAAAGTCCCCTTGGTCTGATCTGTAAATCTACCCAGAAGCCTATTAAATATGACATTTATTTTTGTAGTAAACAAACTACAATTATTTTAATGATTTTATTTACTTTTAATTATATTTTGATGTCAAACTGTAAATTTTTTCAGTTTTGACTACCCCACCCCACAAAACTAAAATAGCATAATTCATGCTATCAATTATTATAAATTTTTTATCTCTTTTTTTTCTTTTTCTTTCTGTCAATGTATTGGGTACACCATCTAAATTACTGTTCTAATATAAAATGTATATACAATTATTTTAATCTAACTCAGTATTGTCTTGTTTTCCATTACAAATAAATACATATTCTTAAATCAAGACACATTTACATAAGAAGACTTGATATATTAAGTTAAATTTATCAAATGTATTAAATATATCAAAATGAAGTGGGGGTGGGGGGGGGGGGTCAGTGAGGAATAACAACTGGAGTTAATATATCTGTTCTCTCTTCGTTAGTAGGTTTCTATTTATTTATTTATTTGTGTATTTGTGTCTTCGTTTCAAGAATGACTAGATATTAGTATTGGAAAACCAGACAAAAATAAAATAAGAATCACTTTTTGCATTGTGTTATGTGTTGTTATGTGCTAGACTCTTTTCTGTTTTAAGTGCTTTTTTCTCATCTCGTGATATTACTTGAAATCTTTAAAAAATAAAAATAAAAATAATAAAAAAAGAAGAAATGTTTAAAATAAAAAATATACTTTATCCTGTAAATTAACATTAAAATAGTTTCCGAGCCAATATAAAACTGGCTTGATATTGTATCTCAATAGAAGTCATGAATATGTAACTAGATTTTCTAGAAAGGCCAAGTGATCACACTTCTCGGTAATTAATATTCATGAGCAAACTAGGTGCAAATTAAATCTTAAATTCATGGTATTCTGTACCATCTCTTTTATATGTTTTTAATAGCCCACTGACAGTTAGGTTTAGGGGTGGACAATCATGCTTAGTTTTTTTTTTTTTTTCATAAATCATACATTTGCATATGAATCATACATATTCATATAAAACTGTATTTTATTTATTTATTACATTTTAATTTCAGCTAGATCCTGCAAACTACATTATTATTATTATTATTATTATTATTATTATTATTATTATTATTATTATTATTATTATTATTATTATTATTATTTTATAGATCCTTCATCTCTGGATAAATTAATATTATGATAATTTCTAAGCAAATATAAAACTGGCTTTATATTGTATCTCAATAGCAAGACAGCATAATTGTATGTGACTCATTAATATTAATGAGTTTATGTAAATTAATTGCCTAGGAAGACCCAGCAATCACACTTTTATGTATTTAATATTTTTGAGTCAACTAGGTGCAAAACAAATTCGTGATTAAAAAAGCAGGCATTTGTAATGCCACATAATATTTCCTAAATTCTGTTACTACTGACTTTATGAAATAAATACTACAGAATTTATGAAATCCAACCTACCTGATCTCATGATGAAAACGTATCTGTGGGAACTTGTTCGCAAGATGCAAAATACATACCAATTAGTACAAATCACTGAAGTTTCCAACAAAAAGTAACACTAGAGGCAAACTCATATGAATTCATACAATCTCATTAATACGTTTAAGTATGTTTTGTTAACGGCCCAGAGAGTGTTAAAAAAAACAATTTTTGTAATATGAATCAAACTTACAAATTCATATGAAATTTGATTTAATTCACCCCAAATTATGTATTGATGTCTAGTGTTGGCTAGTAACTAGTTATGTGTGACAGCATTATGTAATTTAATTACAATATAAATGATATAAGTTATGCAAAGATAAGTGTAAATGTAATCAAAGGTTAAATAGTAAAAAAGTAATTAAAAAATGTATCAGTTGTAATCAAATTTAATCAGTTACATTATTAATAAAGTAACTGAAATAGTGACACTACTTATTACATTTTAAATTGGGTAGCGATCAAACATTTAGGTAATTAATATTCACGAGTCAACTATGTGCAAAAGAAATCATAGATTGTTGGGTAAAAAAGCAGTCAAATTTAATGACTTAAAAATATCTTACCTTTTATGGATGTACCAATCCGATACTCAGTGTTGGTATCGGCTCCGATACGGTCAGACAAAACTGATCCAAATCCAATATTGTGCGTATAGTATTCCGTTTTATTGTTAAGCCCCACAAAAGGTACAAAAATGTTATAAAGCACCATAAAGATCGCATGTCCTGTATCTAGCCTTAAAGCCAAAAACTGTCTGTTATCCTCCGTTCAGCATTCAAACTGTGCTGCGTTCAGTTACAACAGTCAAGACAATGAACCTCTCTGCGCACTAACTAAAATTTTAAACTTTAAAAACAAAAGGCTCAATAAACTATAGCACAGTTTTAATACAATACAAATCAATATCGCTTTGTGCTTTAAACTTCTCTATGTTACGTGCTGTGACTCCGTGTGGGCTTTAAGTTCTCCATATATATATATATATATATATATATATATATATATGTGTGTGTGTGTGTGTGTGTGTGTGTGTGTGTGTGTGTGTGTGTGTGTGTGTGTGTGTGTGATTTATTTTCTTTAAAATTAAGTTGTATACAGTATATAACAGACTGAGGTACAGAAATTTTATATTGATTCTAAAAACAAAAACAAAACAAAAAAAACAGTGCTGGTATCGGTATCGGCCGATACTCAGAATTTCTAGTATCGGAAAAAAAAATGGTATTGTGCACCCCTATTCAATTTTCATACTAATGACTAAAGTTATGATGTACAACACATTCTCATTGCAATTCGTAACTATTTAATGTTTAAGTGAATTGGTGGCAAGTTGAAGTTTAATTCCGAGGATGGACCTTCATGCTTAGTATTTTTTTATCAAAAATCTAATTTTCATTTTAATCCAAATGTACAAATTTATTTTTAACTCTTAAAATAGTTACTTTTATCTAGATTGTGTGCAATTGTACCAACCTGCACTGGCACAGGAATGGTTGGCACAATATTAAAAGGGTTTGCTTTTTTTTAATCACTTCACTCACTTTTTGTCTGCCTTTTGAAGCACTTTCTACAGGCTGTTGTGTTACAAGATAAAATGTGCTATAAATCTTATGTTTCACTCCATGCGCCAACCAACCCCAAACCCAGTGTGTCTGCCATCCCAACTCACACTCTTTCATAAATAATGTCAGATTCATCATGGTCTTCCAAACTGTGTATGGAAATGTGCAAAGCTTTTCTAATTAAATCAGTTTTATTGTGCACTTTAATAAAGCCATTTTATTTGAGCGAAAAAGCTTATTAAACTTTAACATAAATATGATGTTTAAAACAAAAATGATAAATATGAATCCGCTGCTTGTATTTCTCTTCAGATGTCAGTCTTATAGTTGATTTGTATTGCATTGGAGCTCATTTGTCGAGAAGCCCTGCAGCATTAAATGATCCGAGTTGACTGAGAGGATCAGATAAATCCTCGTGTTCAATAAACGTGCGGAAAGCGTCTTTCCCCGAAATGCAATCATCTTAACGGGCACATAAGCGCTGATCCTAATCTGGAATGTTTGCTGCGCCGCCCCTGAAACGGCCCAGCTGCCAGCTTAATCTGCTATGAAAATCATTTTGACGCCTGACTTCATGTCTCTTCGCCTGGACCAGGGTCACAGCTCTCTGCGTGTTTATCTTTTTTATTGAACACGGCGTTCGCTGTCATCTGTCTGGCGCTTCTGTCAGTGGATGCTTTGATTCCACCTGTGATCCTGGAATTACACCGCTATCAAACGATCATTTATTGAATATAAAAGATGACAGTTTTATGTGCACTCCGACACGGCAGTAACTTTAATCATGAAAGAAGCAAACAGATATTTTGTTAGGTTTTCTGTCCATACATTGAAAATTAATAGGGTGCACGGTTGATTTTTGGATTTTTGTAATTTTATGGACAAAACAGTTAACAGTTATAATTTGTATCTAACAGTTTTTAGTCAATTGCACTCAGCAAGAATATTCAATTTTCAGTTTTTATTTTTCATACCATAAACAACAGAACATAAAAAGCTGTAATTATAAAATAAAAATTAAATTAAATTATTTATTTTATTTTATTTTTTTACTTTTTTTTCACTTATGTCATAATTATTGAGCTTTTATTTCATAATTATGACTAGGTTGAAATATTTTTTTCATGTATTTTTTTTTATCTATTTCATGTCATAATTGGGTGTTTATATCAGAATTATGACTTTTGTCAGAATTTTGACTTCATTTCATTATTATGACTGTCATAATTTCAAATCGTCTTTTTTAAAATTTTGATTTATCTCAAAATTCTAAATTAGTATGTCATCATTTTGACTGTACTTTATAGTTATGACTTAGTCATAATTTCAATTTGTCAACTTTCTCATCTTATTTCATTATTATGACTATTTCATAACTGTGACTAATGCCATATTTTATAATTATGACTCAGTGTGTCATAATTTAGATTTCGGCGCCTTATCTCATAATTATGACATAATTTTGACATGAGCTATAATTTTGATTTGGTATTGTACAGTATAATTATTCTTTAGTATGTCATAATTTTGATTTCTCATATATCAATTTATCTCATAATTATGACATGATTTTGACTAAAGCTATAATTTTGATTTGGTATTTTACAATATAATCATGCTTTAGTGTGTCATAATTTAGATTTTCCATATCTCAACTTATCTCATAATTATACATTTGTATGTCATAATTTCGATCTGTCACATTTCAAATTATCTCATAATTATCACTTAGCAAGTCACTAGCAATTTTGTCACAAGCAATTTTGACTTTTTATTGTATAATTATGACCTTATATGTCAAAATTTCGAATTATGCCATAATTTTTACTTTGTATTTTATAATTATTAGTATGTCATCGTTTCAATATGTCATATTTCAACTTAACTCGTTATTAGGAACTATTATGTCATCATTTTGATTACCGTAGTCATATCTCAATTTAAACACAATTATCACTTAGTATGTCATAATTTTGGTTTATGTCATAATTGTAACATCATATAATTATGACTTAGTATGTCAAATTCAATTTATGTCATAATTTGATTATCGTGATCATAATTTGATCATCATGATTATGATTTAGTAAGTCTCAATTTTTTTCAGGATTTTTTTCTCTTTTTTTTTCATGTGTTGAAATAAGAAAAAAAAATCATACATTTTAATTTTGAAGATTCATCTCCAGTTCCCATCACATGTAATATGCGTAATTGTGCAGACATTTTAAATTCATCCAAGACCAACTATGTTTTGACAGTAAACCCATGACATTTGTGGTTGTTTCTGATCTGTGCAAGACTCTTCTCTGGTCAGGCTTTATTTTTTTATCCTCCCTGGAGAAATCTATGATTACTTCAGATGATTTGTGTGTCTTGGCCTTTTGCATATGGATTATACCCCAGTGCATTATCAAACTCTGGTTTAAGGGGATAGACACTTTGAAATCTATTTAACCACTGGCCACACATACTCTATGGAGTTTTCTTCAACTACAGCCTTTTAAAAGTCCCAGGGGGTAAATCTATTAAAGTTATTAAAGAGTATATTTCAAATGTAATTACTATATAATCAGAATCAGAATCAGAAAGAGCTTTATTGCCAAGTATGTTTGCGCATACAAGGAATTTGTTTTAGTGACATAAGCTTCCAGTACACAGAGACACCAACACACAGACAAAAAAAAAAAAAAAAAAAAAAAAGAAAGGTAGTCAAATAAATAAGTGTATAAACAATTGTGCTATAAATGATAATGGAATAGGATTGAAAAAGATGCAGGGATGTACTAGGATGGAGGGGTAACAAATAAATATAAGGATGTTGCACTTTTGTTTGCATAAGCATAAGTGGGGAACATTTAACTGTTCATGAGGTAGATTGCCTGGGGGAAGAAACTGTTTTTGTGCCTTGCTGTTCTGGTATTTGCGGCTCTGAGACGCCGGCCAGATGGCAAATGTTCAAAGATGGGGTGACTTGGATGTGAGGGGTCCAGAGTGATTTTATGAGCCCTTTTCCTCACTCTGGATGTATACAGTTCTTGAAGGGTGGGCAGGGGAGCACCAATAATCCTTTCAGCAGTCCGAACAGTTCTCTGTAGTCTTCTGATGTCTGATTTTGTTGCTGAGCCAAACCAGACAGTTATAGAAGTACACAGTACAGACTCAATGACGGCTGAGTAGAACTGTTTCAGCAGCTCCTGTGGCAAGTTAAACTTCCTCAGCTGGCGAAGGAAATACAACCTTTGTTGGGCCTTTTTTACAATGGAGTCAATGTGATTGTCCCACTTCAGGTCCTGAGAGATGGTGGTTCCCAGGAATCTGAATGACTCCACTGCAGTCACAGGGCTGTTCATGATGGTGAGTGGGGAAAGTGCAGGTGGGTTTCTCCTGAAGTCCACGATCATCTCCACTGTTTTGAGGGTGTTCAGCTCCAGGTTGTTAAGACTGCACCAGACAGCCAGCTGCTCAACCTCTTGTCTGTAAGCAGACTCATCACCGTCCTGAATGAGGCCGATGACTGTAGTGTCATCTGCAAACTTCAGGAGCTTGACAGAGGGGTCTTTAGAGGTGCAGTCGTTGGTGTAAAGAGAGAAGAGCAGAGGGGAGAGAACACATCCCTGAGGGGCACCAGTGTTGGTGGAGCAGCTGTTTGATGTGAATTTCCCCAGTCTCACTAACTGTTGCCTGTCTGTCAGAAAGCTGGTGATCCACTGACAGATAGAGCTAGGAACAGAGAGCTGGGTCAGTTTGGTCTGGAGGGTTGTTGGGATGATGGTGTTGAAAGCCGAACTAAAGTCCACAAACAGGATCCTCACATAAGTCCCTGTTTTGTCCAGATGTTGCAGGATGAAGTGCAATCCTATGTTGATTGCATCATCCACGGACCTGTTTGCTCGGTAAGCAAACTGCAGGGGGTCCAGTAAGGGTCCAGTGATGTCCTTCAGATAACCCAGAACCAGTTTTTCAAACGACTTCATGACGACAGACGTTAGAGCCACAGGTCTGTAGTCGTTAAGTCCTGTTATCTTGGGTTTCTTTGGGATGGGGATGATGGTGGAGCGTTTGAAGCAGGAAGGTACTTCACACAACTCCAGGGATCTGTTGAAGATCTGTGAAAAGATGGGGGCCAGCTGGTCAGCACAGATTTTCAGACAGGCTGGTGTAACACCATCTGGGCCTGGTGCTTTTCTTCTTTTGTTCTTCTTGAAGACCTGGCGCACATCATCTTCACAGATTTGAAGAGCAGTAGGTGTGGAACGGGGGATTGCAGGAGGTGTTAATGGTTGTGCAGGGAGATGGTCAGAATGGGTGTTGGGGGTTTCAAATCTGCAATAAAACTCATTCAGGTCGTTAGCAAGCCGTTGATTAGCCTCAGTGCAAGGGGATGGTGTCTTGTAGTTTGTGATGGCCCTCAGTCCTCTCCAAACTGAAGTTGAGTCGTTGGAAGAAAACTGGTCTTCCAACTTTTTAGCGTAGTTCTTTTTAGCCGCTCTGATCTCTTTGTTCAGTGTGTTCCTGGCCTGATTGTACAAGACCCTGTCCCCATTTCTGTAGGCATCCTCTTTGGCCTGACGAAGATGTCTGAGTTTTACTGTAAACCATGGCTTATCGTTGTTGAATGTTAAATAAGTCCTGGTAGGAATGCAAACATCCTCACAGAAACTAATATAGGATGTTACAGTCTCTGTGAGTTCGTCCAGATCGGTGGTAGCAGCTTCAAAAACACTCCAATCAGTGAGGTCAAAACAAGATTGTAAATCCTGCTCTGTTTCGCTGGTCCATCTCTTCACAGTCCTTACTACAGGTTTAGCAGATTTAAGTTTCTGTTTGTAGGATGGTATAAGATGAATCAGACAGTGATCAGAATTTCCCAAAGCTGCTCGTGGAACAGAGTGATATGCATCCTTTATTGTAGTGTAGCAGTGATCCAATATATTACTGTCTCTGGTGGGACATGTAACATGCTGTCTGTATTTTGGCAGTTCACGGGAGAGATTGGCTTTATTAAAGTCCCCCAGAATGATTAAAACAGAGTCCGGGTGTTGTTGTTCTGTCTCTGTGATCTGATCAGCAAGTTTCTGTAAAGCTGAGCTCACGTTCGCTTGCGGATGGATGTAAACACTAACCAGAATGAACGAGTGAAACTCCCGCGGGGAATAGAACGGCTTGCAGTTGACAAACTGCATTTCTAGATCAGGACAGCACATCTTCTTTAACACAGTTACATCTCTACACCACCGCTCATTGATGTAAAAGCATGTCCCGCCGCCGCGCGATTTCCCCGTGGATTCTGATTCCCGATCCGCTCTGAACAGCTGAAAGCCCGGCAGATGGAGCGCGCTGTCCGGTATGGTGTCATTCAGCCATATATATATATATATATATATATATATATATATATATATATATATATATATATATATATATATATATATACAGTAATTACATATCCTAATTTTTAAACTGGAATATTTCATACTTCATATTTCTTGAATTTATATTTATAAATATATATATAAAAAAAATATATAAATTCAAGAAATATGAAGTATTCCAGTTTAAAAATTAGGATATCCCATATACATTGTGTGAAAATGATTTATATCAGTTTCCCTAAAATTACGAGTCTTCCTAACATTCTTTCCATTACGACCAACAATTTTGCTCCTAATATTTTTTTCTGATTATATTTTAGTCAGCTTGGTTACCATGGAGACAACAGTGTCAGTGAATAGCATGCTTGAAATGAAATATGAGATGTGATGTGTGAAGAAAATAAAGGAATGTAAATATCATTTGACTAGAATGTTATTTTTTTATATATTTCAAACATTGCTAGTTGATATATATAAATATATATATATATATATATATATATATATATATATATATATATATATATATATAAATATATGTATATATGTATGTATGTGTGTGTGTATATATATATATATATATATATATATATATATATATATATATATATATATATATATATATATATATATATATATATATATATATACTGTATATATAATTATCATTATTGTTATTATATGGAATATGGAATATATGGAATATTTTTGTTTTCTAAAAAGTCTGAGGACCACAGTGGAAGAAACGTGCAAATGTGTAGATTACGGCGAGCTGCTCCACGTGATGAGCGGCTGTAATCAGATCTGCTCTACACAGTGTTGTTGTGGTATTTGGAACAAACTCTCCGATTTCAAAGGCTCTTGGCTTTGGTGTAACATGAATCAGGGGCCAAATCCCGAGCGGCTGCAGTAAAGGACCTCTAAAATATAAAACTAAGCCATAGCCGGTGAAGAGTGTCCTCATATTTCATCAATTTTAGATTTATAAAGTCGAAAATTGACGTCCCCCCTGGCACCCGGCAGTCTCAAAGCAAGTCTGTGGGCTGTGTGGAGTTTCATCATCCTGACAGAACCTGACACCTCGGGTGAGCACTAGACCACTCGTCTCTTTGCTTCCTCCCTGGGTGAGCAATTACATGTGAATACGAGCCCTGGTGTCATTCCTTATGGCTTTCATTGCCTTCCCCTCATCAGAGGAGCGTCCAGAGTCATCCACGGCCGGCTAATTAACAGCCTCATTCCTGTAATGCACTGCATTTCCAGGTCCTCGTCTTACTGTATATGTGGATTCATATGTTGAGTGCAAAAAGAGATTTTAGTCATATTCATTCCTTAAGGGTTATATAGGGGAGGGGGGGTTAAAATATCACACTCAGTTTACCCAAAATGGTTTAATTGAACAAAGGGGTGAATTTGACATATTAAGCATTTTGTGGATTTTGACATTTAGCTGTGTGATTTTAAGTGTACCAACTTCATAAAAAAACAACAACAAAAAAACATGAATCATCAAATGCTGGTCATTTATTTTGTGAATTTTTAACAATGTAATAAAATGTATAAAATTATACATAAAACGTTGAGTTTATATATGAGAGATAACAAAATGATACATTTATAAATAATTGAAAATGTTCATTTTAAAGTGTCATTACATTAAGTTAATATACTGTATAATATATCATAATAGCTGGTACTCTACTATAATACTTTATTTGTAAGTCACTTTGAATAAAAGTGCCTGCTAAATGAATATTTATTTATTTATTTCAGGTATTTAAGTCACTTTGAATAAAAATGCCTGCTAAATGAATATTTATTTATTTATTTCAGGTATTTAAGTCACTTTGAATAAAAGTGCCTGCTAAATGAATATTTATTTATTTATTTCAGGTATTTCATTTTGCCAGCTTATGTTTTTAGATGAAAAAAAAAAATATATATATATATATATATATATATATATATATATATATATATATATATATATATATATATATATATATATATATATATATATAAATTTAAAATTGTAATCGATTTATATATTATAATTTTTTCCTCAGTATCCCTTCACATCGTATTTTTATTTTTATTTTGTAATAACCCTTCACATGTTTAGTAGTATTAGTTTGGTTTGTCACACTGTTAAATATGCTTATTTATTTATTTATTTTTATATATTTTATTAGACAAACATCTATATGATAATATAATAATGCTAAATAATAGTTAATAATCAAAACTGACTTCAATTCAACAACCTCATCCCTCTGATCGATTGGCTAACTTTAGCTCTTTATCTTTCTGTCCTTTTTATTGCGTTACCATTTAAAACATTCAAACTATGATTAATAAAAAGCCTGGAGCTTGATCAGAGCCCATTTCTGATATTTTGAAACAAAATTTTTTTTTCTTTCCAGAAATCTTTTTACATTGCAGTTTTAATGTACCAAAGCTGAAAGGCTTGGATGAGCGAAGATCTTCCCCCCGTCCCAGAAAAGCCGGCTATCTCCGGCCTCCTCTCGTGCTGCTCTTCATCTTCATTGGCTCATCAGGCTGTGTAAGTTGAGCGCTCGCTGTTTTGTGATTGAACTGAGAACTGAGACTTTGGGCGCGTGTGATAACATCAGATAATGTGGAATGGGTTTGTGGGGCTCTTATCGTGGGAGATTATCCGTTGAAAAGCGCCAAATTTGCTGATGATGCAGTCAGTCGCCGGAGTCACAGAACGCTGAGGAGAACCACAAAACACACACCGACAGAATCACAGCACACGTCTGGTCTTAGAAGAGGCACTGCTGGCATTCATAATAATATTATTGTTATATTATTTGTGTGTGTGTGTGTGTGTGTGTGTGTGTGTGTGTGTGTGTGTGTGTGTGTGTGTGTTTGTGTGTGTGTGTGTGTGTGTGTTTCCTTCACATTCTGGAAGTTATATGTATTACCAACCCGATCTCACGGCAGTTTGTACATATTTTACAAGGTGGCTTATTCGTACGAATTCTTACGACCACAATTTCATACGATTTTTTCCAAATCGTACGTATTTTTTTTCGAGTTGCACAATTCGTATGAATTTGTATGAATGACCTACACCTAACCCCTCCCCTAAGCCTAACCGTTAGACAAATCGTACGAGTGAGGTCGTACAAATTCGTACGAATAAGCCACCTCGTAAAATACGTACGAATTGGTCGTGAGATAGCGTTGGTATTACGAAAGCCATAGTATATGCTTTAAGCAGAAAACTGCCTTTCCGCCCAGAACAAGTTGTAATTTCTGTACATTTTCATTGAACACCAGAAACAATCCGCTTTGAGCACAGCATCAGAAACATGGCCTTTGAGCATAAATCCAAGAAACCAAGAGCCGAGCCAAGGCCTCATTTAAAACCCTCAGATTTTGCATCTGGCAAGCCCTAAATGTCACCTCCTTCTTTATCTTCTGCATCTTGTTTTGTGTGTGGGCAGCAACCCGCTTCCTCAGACAGCTCAAATCTATAAACCCCAGAAAATTCAGAGGCCTCTCTTTTGTTGTATCCCTCTTTTTCCAGGCAAACTACGTCGAGTGGAAGCTTTAAAAGCATTCTTTGGTGGTCAGACGTGACCAAAACCAAATATAAGGGCCATTAATATGCCGTGCCGGGCCACGGATGGAAATGTTAGCCGATTTATCCTCATGCTTAAGTGCACTCTGGACTGTTTGAAAACCTCCATCTATTTCCAGGGCGCTTTAAGCCCTGGCCACTCAATTGATTGGGAAGGAGAGAAAGCTGATTGACTTGTCTGAAACATGTTTACTAGATGTGCTCTCAGAGAGGAGGGGGTTTCAAATGATCGTCACCTAAACCACGCTCAGGCTGGATTAAGCACAAACAAGGTCCTCAGAGAAGGTCACAACAGTGAAGGATGTATTAGGATGTTGCATAATAAAAGCAGAACAAAATGTAGCTAAACCTTCATTTTGAGGTAAAAATCTGTAAATTTTAATGTGTACAATGTGTGTGTGTGTATGTGTTTATCAGTGTAATATGGACCTCCAGAAATTATTACAATATGCAAATGATTTTTCTACTAAAGAAACTATTGTTATCGATACTAGTTTCATATTTATTTATTTATTTTTGGAAAATTATAAAAATAAAAATAAATTATAAACGACTTTACTGTCACATTTGTCCAATCAATTGAAAAAAAATATATAATTAAAAAAATTATCTATATATATTTAATATTTAATTTTAAATCTCTATGCTCTTATGTAAAATAAAAAGGAATAGTTCTTGCAAAATGTTTCTGCTTGTTTTTTTGTTTTTGTTTTCATTTTTACCAGAAGATATTACAATTTATTGTTACATTACATTTCTTTTTTCTTATAATATAATATAATATAATATAATATAATATAATATAATATAATATAATATAAT
Source organism: Carassius gibelio (assembly GCF_023724105.1). Classification (NCBI taxonomy): domain Eukaryota; kingdom Metazoa; phylum Chordata; class Actinopteri; order Cypriniformes; family Cyprinidae; genus Carassius; species Carassius gibelio. The sequence continues at coordinate 29,424,190 of NC_068417.1, forward strand.
ATAATAATTTTAGTTCCTAAAAAAGTTTCAAAAAGGACAAAAACTAATTAAATGCACACAAAAAAATAGTAACAAAAGTAATAAAACAAATACAATAAATAAATGCATGCATGCATACATACATACAAGCATTTGGAGTTATATAAGAGTGAGTAAATATAACAATAATTATTTTATTTTGGGGTCAACTGTTCCTCAAATCAGAGTCATTATCTTTGGAATATAAATATAAATGTTCTCAAACAGGAACAGTGTGCTCTAATACCTGTTGTAAACACAAGCACACATAAAAATGAAGTAAATGCATGTAAAAACATTGCCATGACGCACTGTAAAACGTCTGATAAACAGCCCAACCATTCTGAAGATATGAAACTCTATTACCGCTCCGAACTGATTCACAAATGACTGGGACTTAGCCATTCACGAGTTATCCTGCCGTCCTGCCTCTTGAAATTGGAAAGTTATCAGCAGGGCGATCACAAAAAAGCAGGGAGAAAGCCCGTCATATTTCAAGTCACATTTCATTCACCCGCGCCTCATACGCAAGTAGGCTAAACCTGTGTTAGCGCAGCCGCAAGCATCTTATCAATCACACGCGCCAATTTCAATTCAGATATTACACATTAGCAAGATTTTGTGGTAATTCAACTCAAACGCGCTAATTTCTTTTGACGCCCTCGTTTCTTTATCGTTAGCATTAGCATATCATGGCCTTAGGTGCCGCGGACTAATTACAGACTAGTAATTGCAACACAAGTTGTCGTGTCACATTAACTTAACATTGTTTCAGAAGAGAGCAGCCAATCAGACGGCCACAGCTTACTTCCTTTCTTTGACAAAGTCATTTGTGCTGATAACTTTTAACATATAAGGTGGAGTGTGGCATGTCAACCATTTTTTGTCTTGGATTTGTTTTGGTTTTCTTTTCCTCTCAAACACTTTATTAATATGCTTATGGCAGACTTGTATGTAGAGAGGAAGCATCTTCATATTGTCTAGCAGGCGTTTTCACACATGCAAGTGGCAATCCAGTGTTGTAATTATACATTTTTAATATTTTTCTAAGTGATCGTCGTGGTTAGTGGTTGATCTTGTTGAAAACCGCCAGTGTTCCCCAGTGTCCATGCAGCAGGCTTGCATGAATATGTAACTAACTATATGTGTGTCACTATTGTTGCTACAACTGTATCTACATTGTAAAGGTCTTAACTGGTGTAAACAAAAAAGAAACCGCTTCATAACCTTATGTGCTAAATGAATGCTTTACAGTAACTGGAAATGACACATTGCGGGAGATAAATGGCTTACACATTGCACACCGGGCTTTTGCTCGCTGGACTATTTCTGGGCGAAGCTTGTGACACTGTTAGGTTATGACAGCAAGAGCACAGTAACCAGGGAAACAAGGAAACAGGCCTCTTCCTTAGCTCAGGTTCAGCGCAAGTGAGGATCGATAAATCACCGCGGCCGGGACAGAGGCTTAAGTCAGGAGAAAGGAGAATAAAGTGCTTTTGTTGGCTTTTCCAGTTTGGCGAGCTCAAGATAATCGGCCATACTTGTGAATTTTCACTTTAAGGATAGGAGCCGAGAGATCCGGGCCACCTAAGTCTGCAAACAGCCAGATTCTTTTTGTTTTATTTTTGGAGATTGAGCCAGCCAGCCACTGTCTGAATCAATATTTATTCAATCCACGCTGAGAGCGCGTGGCGCTCAACGATATGCAAAATGTAAAAAAGATTACAATGGGCAAATTCAATCCAGGCGGCTGCGTGACGATCTTGGAATGCTGAAATCCCTTTCTGTATTCGGAGATTGTCTTCGTGAAGTCAGAGCTCTAGTGGGGTGCGACTGCCTTTATCAGTGTTTTTGGGGGGTGGGGAGGGTTGGTTGGCCTCAGGAAGAACAACAGGCGAAAACTGGCCAAAATGACCATGAACTGTCCGACATCAGTGGAATCCATTTAGCAGCGTGTGCCCAGGCAAGGTATCTGTATGTAAACATTAACTTGATATTACTAGAAATCAAGGCTTAAAGGAACAGTTCACCCAAAAATTGGCTGAAAAATGTATCTAGTGAATGAGTGCCGTCAGAATGAGAGTTCAAATAGATGCTAAAAACATCACACTAATCCACCGGGCTCCATCAATTAACATCTTGTGGAAACCTCACTGTTTGTTAAATAAGAAACAAATCCTACATTTAAATTTGAGTCGTCACTTCTGGCCAAAATGCGAGTCCATGACTCATGATAATACTTAGTTTAGTAAAAAAAGGAAGTCCCACCCCCTTTTGTCCTGTCATATGAGAATCATCCACTAGAATCAGACATCCACTGTTATCGGTACTCGATCCGTACATATTTCTCTCCTGATTCAGATTAAATTTCCTCTGAATAAGCAATAGTATGGTTAGACGACTCTTATTTTAGCTGTATTTTCAATTTGATGGACAGGAGTGGTGTGGATTACTTGTGGATAACTGTGATGTTTTTGTCAGCTGTTTGGACTCTCATTCTGACGGCACCCATTCACTGCAGAGGATCTACTGGCGAGCAAATGATGTAATGCTTATTTTCCCCAAATCTGTTCTGACGAAGAAACAAACTCATCTACATCTTGGATGACCTGGGTACGTAAATATAAGTAAACCTTTTTTTGGAGAACTCTTGTCATTTTAATCGAAGTGTAAAGGCAAGAGTATAAAAGCATCAGTTAATTAATAAAGTTGGCTTAATTTATTTACATTTATTTATAAACTTAACTTTTCCTTATGTATGTTTGCTTGAAATGCTTCACTTAATATTAGAAAATGATAAATAGGACATTTTTGGCCTTACTTATTTTCTTACTATCTTTCCAAGGCTGTGCTGAAGTCATTTCCATAACACCGTCTTTGTATAAAATATAAGTTAGTGTAAATGTCAACATCATCTAATAATGGACTGGAGCATGTCAGGCAAACATGATTTATGAATAAACAGTTTTTCCTTGGCTTAATATCTCTTACTTGACTGACCAGGGAAAACACTAGCATTTTAAAGAGAATGTAAATGACAACAAATGATTTCTACTCGAGCTTCGCTTCACATATGCTATAGAGAATCGTTTTTTATTTTTATCACACTATTCTTGTTCTAATATTAATAGCACTGAATTAACTTGTTAAATTCACATTCCCTTTTTATGTTTTAGATTTCACGCAGATTACCCGTCCTTTTTGGAGTGCACTTAAAAAAACACTCCACGGCCCAATTAATTAATGATGAGTTCTAGAATGCTCCTCTATCTTCAGTAAAAAGCGGCAGTTTCTGTGCCTTCGGGGAGATTCATGCATCATTCAGATCACTCGGCCCCTCTTTATGCCTCGACTGTCTCGGTGTCCTTTCTATTGTGGACCTCCCACCACAACGCACATTCCCAGAGTCAATGGGGTATGGAAAACTCATCACTTTGAGACTTTTCTCAGTTCGCCAGACAGGCCGGGTTGGACCATACCACAGGAAGACGCAGTACCCTGTCAACCGCCACCTGTTACGGCCCACATTTCAGACACTTCCAGAGCTACAGAGCACAGAAGGTAGGTGTCATCGGGTTGTGAAAACACCTCACACGCCAGCATCAGAAACACCACATCTGACTCGGAGAAACGAGTGCGATATAATGAGCAGTCCATATTAATGACCTTGGCACAGTCCTGTTTAATCACAGCCTTGTAGAGGTGCCATCTCTGTGGAGCTTACAGTCAGTGATAAAGTTCCCCGAGATCCACCAGTGGGATTCGCACACGTATAAAATGATATGTGTGAAATAGTTTCTCTAATTTCCCGTTTGGCCATTTGAATGCAACCTTGTTAAGTGATTATTAGTGGTGTACATCATCTAAAAGTTGAATAAATAAGCTTTCCATTGATGGATGGTTTGTTAGGATTGGACAATATTTGGCAGAGATACAACTATTTGAAAATCTGGAATCTGAGGGTGCAAAAAAATCAAAATATTGAGAAAATCGCCTTTAAAGATGAACCAAATTAAGTTCTTAGCAATGTATATTACTAATCAAAAATAACGTTTTTTGGTATATTTACAGTAGGAAATGTACAAAATGTCTTTATGGAATATGATCTTTACGTAATATCCTAATGATTTTTGGCATTAAAAAAAAATATAATTCTATCATTTTGACCCATGTATTGTTGGCTATTGCTACAAAAATACTAAATATCATGCACATATCCGTGTTAACATTTGGCTAGTCTAAACTAAAAAAGAGGTCAAGCAGAGAAAACGTAACTGTTTTATTAGCAGCCATTTTCATTTGAATATGTATGCTTTGATTTGTACGAAGACGTGAATTACTTTTAGAAAGAACGAAAAAAACTACGGATGAAGGTCCACCTGAAACTTAAAACTATCTTTGTAAGTGGGTTTTAAGCAGATTGTATGAAAACTCGCAAATGAAATACAAAATTTAAACACTACATTTTTTACAAAATTTGCCACTAATTTGCCCAAATGTAAAATACTTATAAATTGCCAAAACACATTCAAATATCGAGTTCAATTTAATGTGCCATCTTTAACAGCAACAAAAGGTATCTTTATGCCCTGTCATTTTCTTATCCTAACTATTTATAGATATAGTTTATGTATTCATTCCAACAATATCAAAAGATATCTACAACTGCAGAACAAATGTTTGTGTAATCTTTTTCAAATACCTTAAAAGTATGTTAAACAGTAAAAACCGTGACTGGGTATGCAAGATTACTAATCTTATAGAAACTTAGCACTTTATTTCACAGTCCTGTTCCCCATGTACATACTATGTACTTATTATAGTAATTACAATAACTATGTAATAACTAGTTATTAACCCTGAACCTACCCCTAAACCTAACCCTACCCCATGTATTTACCTTGTATTACCAGAACTTTCTTTGATAAATACACTGTAAGTACATGTAGGTACACGTACTGTAAAATAAAGTGCAACCGAAATTCTTCCTGAGTGCTTTTACAGTAATTTTGAAACAGCAGACAAAGTCCTAGCAACCACCTTGAAGCAACTTGCATTTTTGTCAGCAAATACAAAAGTCTGATTTATTATTTTTATTTTTATTGCGCACAATCTCTCTGTGGGGGCTAGATGTTTTTCCGCCTGCTCCAAAGCTCAGTTTCTCTATCGAACTGTAAGATAAATATAAAGGAGTTCATTTCGGTCACGGAAAGCAAGGGTGATGAAATCTTGACGATGAATGGCCGCTTTAATAGAATTATACCGAGCTGATGTCAGCAATCAACACAACAGGACCATTACATCACTTTTATGAGTCAGCAGTCACAGAAATCCCCTTCCCGAAGTCAAAGGCTTTGATTAATAAAGCTTCAGCTAAATTTCCTCAGGGAGCAATTGAACGGAGGAAATGTAGAGGGAAATTAACAACACAAGTCCATTGCACCCGGAAAGATAAGAAGCATTGCAGAATTCATTAATTGCACTAATTATTTAGGGTTGGACATTTTTGATTTGTCTGATAATGCTTTCTTTTTATTTTCAGTATTAAGTAGGCCTAGTTATTATTATATTAATTATGAGCGAATGTTGATATTTACTGGGTGAAGCAACAACAACAACAACAACAACAAAAAGATATTATATTATTATAGGAAAAGATGAAATATTGAACAGACATTCAAATATATATCTTGCTGCAGAAATGCTGTCGGTGTGAAAGCACAGTGCAAACCCGATGTAGCAGTTATGCTGTTTATGTGTACAGCGTGAAACTGGCCTTAGGTTAAGGTAAGAAGACCTGACATCATTTTCTTGCCCTGAGAAATGAAGGGTTTTTTTTGTTTGTGAGCCCATATATGGAAGATTAAGGTTCCCTTGTAGCAGCTGTGTGTGGCCATGAATAATTCCCTGAGTTTGTAATATTAGATTTTATATCAAATGTTCTAGGACACTTGGCACTTTATCCAGCATTGCATTAACAGCAACGCATGGTTTTAATCATCTTCTTGATCAGTCTATTAACTACAGAAATAATACGGCTGTCTGAACATTTTGAGTTACAGTAGCAGGAATGTATTAGCATCTATGTATTAGCATCACTAGGATAATAACAAGGGAAAGCTATCCGTTTGCATCAACGATGTGTACAATACCTGGAGAAAGTTATACGTTAGTAAGTAATATTATACTTCAAGAAAATACCCTAGAAAGCTAGTGTCAGCATCAAATGTTTTCTTTGTATAAAGCTAGCATTGTTAGCATTCAGAAGGTAACACAAGAAAGCCAGGCTATCATGGCATTCTGGAGGACTACATCAAATGCTATGATCGAATGCTAGCATCGAGGAGATGAAGTATTCCTCGTGAATGTTGTTTGTTAGCAAATACTGTAAATGCTAAATTTACCATCAAGGATGTGCATAATAATTGTATGCTAACATTAGCATTAAGGAGGTCTAAAGCCATCAGCATCAAGAAACTGTATTATAGATGAATAGAGCTAATTTGTCAACATCAAACACCCAAGAAAGCTAATTTTAGCATAAAATATGTTTATGATACTTGTAGAAAGCTAACACTGTTGGCATCAAGAAGGTGTCCTTTACATAAATTAACCATGGTTTTATTATAGTAATGTTTTTTTTTTTTTCTTACAAAAAAATAACTCCAGTGTACTAAAGTAATGAAGATCCTGAATGTTTCACACTAAATTGTGATGCAACCTGAATCATAATCTCACCATGTTCATGAACTGATCCCTAAACTAAACATGCTTTTTAAAGGTTTTTTTTTTTTTTTTCATTCTGTCACTTGATGATGTTTGTTTTCCTTGCCAATGTCGATTTTGGCTTGCTTATTTGTGAACATATATTATTCAGCAATATTATTTATCTAACTCCACTGACACTATTGGATGAGGGCTGAACAGAGCTAGATTATGACGTCTGATGGTCCGCGTCTCCAATACACATTAATCCACAAATTACTTAAGACGTTAACTTTTTTAATGTGGCTGACACTCCCTCTGAGTTCAAACAAACCAATATCCCGGAGTAATTCATTTACTCAGTGCACTGACTGAACTGCTGTGAAGAGAGAACTGAAGATGAACACCGAGCTGAGCCAGATAATGAACGAACGATTGACTCGTTGTCTTACGTGTTTGGAACAACATGAGGGTCATTAATGAGTCATTAATGACATAATTTTCATTTTTGGGTGAACTATCCCTTTAACTTTTTAACTAACAGTAGCTTTAACAGGTGTGTATTACACAATTTCAGTCGACTTCAATGGAGGCAACCTGATTCATGCCACCTCATGCATTAAAATCATGTAATCCACGCCTAGCCATGGATTAGCCCTCGTCCCCTCAGAGGGTGTTGCAGTGCTTCAGTCCAAAAGAAGTTAAATAAAAAGCCCCCATCCATAAAAAAGTGTCTCACACAGCTCCAGTGGGTGAGCAAAGGCCTTCTGTAGCGAATCGATACGTTTTTGTAAGAAAAATATCCATATTCAACATGTAATAATCACTTTAATCTAGTTTGCACTCACTGTTGTAAACAGAAGCAGTTCCTGGCAGATGACGTATGAGTTCGGCACAATAACTGTGGAGCACATATGTTCTATATTCTGTATTCTAATAGTATATTTACATGTATTTGTATTTCATGATTTTATTTTTATTATTATTATTATTAGATATTTTTATTAAAGGTTAGAATTTTGAACAAAAAAGTGTTCAAAGACATTGTTAATGCTAACCAGTATGACATAAGAAATGAACTGGGAGTAGTATGAATACTTTTCAGAAACACTTGGCGACATCACAATTCAAGATTTATTTTAAAATCTAATCTAAGATGTGTGCCTGTTGTGAAAAGTGTGGCAGAAACTTGAGAATTTCAGATTGTTTATGTTTGTTTGTTTGTTTGTTTTTTATGTTATAAGAGCAGGGCGGAACAATGGGGATAAGCTCCTCAAGAAATGCACATAAGTGCGTGATTTGTAAATAAAAACAAAGTACATTTAGTGTAACTCTCAGCCTGTTTTTTTTTAGGTTTAAAGAAAAGTAAAATAATGTATTGTTCTATTGCTGTTTGAGACATTCACTGTCGTTCATTATATTTCAGTTGTGTGCAAATAAAACTTGTTATTCTGAATATTCTGGATGCATTTCAGTGTTACTGTACAGCGTTTTATTAGTATTACACTTCGGTTGTATTGAATTGTACTTGTATTATATATATTGCAGTACTACTGCAGTTTTATTGCAGCATAATTGTAGTACTACTTCAGATGCATTGCAGTAATACTGCGGTTCTATTGCAGTTTATTAGTAATACTTCAGCTCTACTGCAGTTGTATTTCAATCGTACTTCAAATGTATTGCAGTAAAACGGAATTAATGCAGTATTTTCACGTCCAAAATGCTTTTTTCTATATGTAACAAAAACTGCAGTATAACTTAAAAAAAAAAAAACTGGAGTAATTTTTTTTAAGGGTTTGTTTGTTTGTTTGTTTTTTTGTTTTTATTATTTACTGAATATACCTAATACCTCAGTTTTACCACAGTTACCACTGTAAAAGTATAGTTGTAATGTAGTGAAACCAGGGTTAATTTGTGGTTACAAAACATGGCTAATTTCCATCATATAGCATCATGGCGGTGTATTAATACACTAGAAAACTCTTGGTTGGCATTGAGAGTATTCCTCATGAAAGATGTTCTTTAGCATCAAATATCTGAGAAAGCTAGTGTTAACATCAAACACGTCTACCTGAAAAAAAGTTATCTGTTAACATCAAGAATGTAGACAGCTATCTGTTAGCATTCCCTTTCATTTCAGTAGCAGCTGCTCACCTGTTTTGTTTTGTTTTGTTTTGAACTCTACCAGTAGTGCTAACGAGTCATGCTAACCAGCTAAACCTTTGCTCATCTAAAGGAATTAGAGTAATTTCACAACAAGTGTGGCTAAAGATGTAAATAATAGCCTACCTGAAGAAATTTTTCTGTTAGCATAAAGGATACCTAAAATATGTATTGAAAGCTAACTTTAGCATCAAGCAGGTCTACCTGAATATACTGTACCTATCTGTTAACATCAAGAATGTGTAGACAGCTATCTATTAGCATTCCCTTTCATTTCAGTAGCAGCTGCTCACCTTTTTTGTTTTGTTTTGACCTATACGAGCGCTAAATGGAGCCATGCTAACCAGCCAAGCCTTTATTCTGCTCGTTTAAAGGAATTTGAGTCATTTCCAGTGATTGTAGTATGAAAATGTTAATGCATTCAATTCAAATTCCCAAAACTATAACTGTTCCCATGCGACGGGCAGCAGTCAGGCAGTTCATCCCTGTTCAATTACATATTTATTTGATTATGTGCAATGATGCACATCTGCAGAGGATTACGTGTCGGAAAACGTTAAATGAAGTGAGATATTTGCCTCTTAAATTACTCTCATTTTATCTAAGGTCTTATTTTTACATTTAATTGACCAGAGCACAGAGAACCAATGGTTTAGCAGTTAAACTTAAGTTTGGGTCTTAACTTCATTTTAGATGCTTTTTAATGTGACAATGTAAATGAAAGTCACAAATACAATCACAAAGAACTTTGAGAGGAATGTTACTACATGGTATAAACAGGGTCACAGAGTCATGAAGCTCATTCGGGTGACAAGTTCAAGTCGGACTCCTGTTATTTCCACATGCTGTTCCCTGCTGAATGAATCAATAAAAGTGGCCAAAAATAATATATATTTTTCTTTTCCAACTAAGAGCTAGAGAGAGTGAGAAGGAGGATGTCCAGGCCTCCTGCTGAGTGCCTTGTTGTGTGCCAATACTATGAAGGAAGCACACTGAGATCTCTCAGCGGGGACTGCGCACACACTTTCTGTTTGCCTTGTAACTCTGCACATTAGAGAAATAGCCCCATACTTTTACTGAGACAGTCTCCAGTTTAAGGTACTTGTTACTCAGATGAATCACCGCAAAGAAGACTTTCCAGGAAGCTAATATCTAGTCATTAACATATGTCTGCAAGTGAAAAGCATTTTAAAGCCGACTGCAGTGTCTCAATCCTTGCCGGTGGATGTGGCTCCATATTGCAGAGGGGCCACTGAAGCATGAATTAGCTGCAATGAGGGGTGTCGCTAAGGCACATTAGCTACCTCCCCATTCCAAGGGGGATCATTTTGTTATCTTTGCTAGGTCCATTTTCCAGCATGCACTCAAGCAGCTGCATTTTCTATTTATTCATGACAACTTGCCAATCCATTTATCAAATTTTTTATCATTAGGGTCATGCTGTTGCTAATCACATCCAGGGCCGGGTTTCCCAATAACGATTGATCTTAGCTCTTAAGAGCGTTTTCTATGAGTCATTTTACGATCGTTTGTTATTGTTTCATGTGCGTTTCCCAAAAGTGCACTTAACACGATCGCAGGTAGCTGTGATTTAAGTGCTACTTAGGAGTGGCTATCCGTTTGTCAAGTGCTGAAATGTCACCTAATAGAATGGCTCGTAATTAGGCTACATGCTCATTTATTGAAATGTAAACCTAATGCTGCATTGCAGACTCGGATATTATATTATATTATATTATAATATAAAATATGCTTATATATATATATATATATATATATATATATATATATATATATATATATATATATATATATATATATATACATATACATATACATAGTGCACTTCAGCAAGTCATTGAAGGTTTTTTCCCATCTTTGAAGCATAGCCAATTTCTTATGTTACTTCTTTTATTCATCTTTTATTTATTTATTTATTGTTCCATCATTTTAATTTAGATGTTTTTTTCTATTTTTCTTCCTTTTTAATTATTTCATTTATAAAAAAAAAATAAATAAATAAAAAAGAGTAGTAAAGTGCACAATAGAGTCCAATCTAATCCTTGTATTATAATCACATTGCGCTTAAAGGGGTGATATAATGCTACATGCACTCTTACAAGTTGTTTGAACTGAAATGTGTGTTGGCAGTGTGTACACAACCACCCTATAATGATAAAAACCCACCAAGTGGTTTTTCTGTAAACACTTTAAATGTTTTCCACTTTCTCAAAATGAGCAGTCTTACCGTGTGATGTAACACGGTCGGAGGCCCCTCCCATTATTTGTTTGATTGACAGCAGCGTTTCAGCACAGACTGGACTTGTGTCTTACCTCAGACCATGTGTCTGTGTGTGAGTGTGTGTGTGTGTGTGTGTGTGTGTGTGTGTGTGTGTGTGTGTGTGTGTGTGTGTGTGTATTTTCCAAATATGGAATAATCAAATATGTTAAAGGTGATAAATGAGAATCAGCCAACTGTTAAATCTTTACAACTGCCAAGAACATATTAGTCCATAATTTTTTTTTTTTTTTTATGTTGTCACGAAAGTGATTTAAATGGGTTCTAAAAAGTGGAAGCGGTCACATGAGACCCTTTCAGATTATAATGCAATGAACAAAATGAAGCTGGAAAAAAATTCACAACAGACTGCCAGACTCACACTGTGACATGGCAGCAGTCGCCTGCAGCTAAATGGAAGAACTTCATTTGCCCTTAACACTGTGGGGAGGAATTAAGACCGAAAGAAAATCAATCTGGACTCTTGTCCTCTGGTAAAGACCACAATACTCTGAACTGATATCTTGATTGTGTGACTGAATTGTGGGAGAATTACATAGGAAAGGCCAGGGTTTGTTTTAAAGCAGATTTGATTATGACAGACTGTGGTTTGCTTAATCGTTGCAGTAAACACGAGTTTTAAATTAACATTTGAATTTAAATTTTCCCAATTTGTGTAGCGACAGTCTGGCAGACTTGAGCGATGACTGCGTTTCAGTTCAATTCAATAAATGTTTCGATATTTAGAATTATTTGATGTTGAAATTAATACTCAAATACAAATATTGTATAAAATAGTCCTTCCTGAATGAAATTCAACTTTTATTTTTTTTATTTTTTTTTATTGAGAATTATTGGTATTAAATTAATTTTAAGTACATTATTAGAGATTGTGCCCACATTTTCCACCAACTTTTGGTCTTTCTGTCACTTTTAAATGGGTCATGAACTCTTTCTGTGTTTTTTGTTCTCGGAGGTGCACTTATAATGTCATCAAGATCATTTGCAGTTCAAACCTTTGAACTCTTTTGCCTTGTTTGTAAATTAATTAGTGAAATAAAGTGAACAAAGGACGAGTTCTTACTGATGTGTTCTGGATCTCTGGTGAAACACTGGGATCAAATGGAAGGCAATGCAAACACTGTTTTTTTTCCCCACAACTTGGCACTGCACCACATCTTCTTGTTTTCAGAGCCATCTTTATCATTTGGTTTCTTCGTAGATCTGCATGTTCACCTCTCTCGTAAACACTGCATGCACGAAACAGTGGGCGGGGCTGAACAGGCAGCGATGTAGAAGCAGGCGCTGATCTTCGCAGCTGTGATGCTTATCCACTCTATTGTATATAGAGTAGAACATTCCAAGTTCTTAGTTCCAAGTTTTTAGACTAACGACAAAGTTTTGAGTTCTGAAACTTACAGGACGTTTTTATAGTACAATGTTTATAGTTATATGTCTTATTCTCAGTTGATGACCCCTTGAAGATGGGAGCGGGCTCAGGAAATATAATGCGCTTATATCGCCCAAAACCAACAAAGATCAATGTGTCAGAGCATATGTACTAATCCCCAGACCATAACTCAAGGACACGGTGTTATTCGACTCCAGGAAACCACATTTCTACGTAAATAAACCTGTGAAGGCTGAAAGCCGCTGCCATCACCAAACACTCAAGCAATTAGAGTCAAAGTATAAATTTTGATGCTTTGAATATGGATTAAATGCCAGAGTGCTGCACACAAGACAACTTCACAGGAACCTTTTAAGATTACAACCTTTCAGTGATAAGACAGTCATTACTGGTGAGGGAAAGGAGTTATTCTATCGCGCCATCTTTCAAAAGTGAGATACTGTGTTATTAAACTTCAATGCAAAACCCTGTCTTATGATCAAATATTTTCCCACTGTAATTGAAATATATGTTAAGCTTTACTTCATTATTTATATTAGCAAAATAAGAGCTCTGTAATAGGTGATGTGAATTCTTCAGTAGCATTACAAGCAAACTTCTCCCGTTTTTTATTGTTTTTTTTGTCTTTTTTCTTCTCTTCTTTCTTGTTTTCTCGGTCTGACTCAGTTTTGTTACAGCTACCATCCTCCTACAAGAAGCGTGTACAGTCTCTCCGAGCCATAAAACAGAGTAGCAGCACAGAGGATTATCAAATTATGTAGAACGATGCTTCCAGCCAGGACATTTGTCAGCCATCTGCTCTGCATCTGAGCTGCTGTCTACATTTTGCTGTCCATCCAAAAATAAAATCCAAAGACATACTGTATATCAGCAGGAACATTTGAAGTTTTTGTTTTTATTACCATGCTGTACATGCGCCTGTATTTGCTCACAGACACTGTTAGCTGATGAGAATGCTAGATGCAATGCGGTTTTGTATTCAAAATGTCTTCATGTTTGGTGTTTCATACTGTAGGAGATCTAAATGAGAAATGTCATTCATTCAAATGGAAAATCACTTTGAAATCGCTGGTAAATTTCACAAATAATTACAGAAAACAAGTAGCACATTGAATTAAATGTGAAATCTTTAAGTAGACAGACTGTCGGTAAATTTTCTTCAAGTAAACGTTTTGTTTCAAAGCAGTGTGTACATTTTTCTACATATATTTATTTCCATATTGTGTAGAATATCCATACAGTTTTATTGCAGAAATAGTAAGAATAGCATGGATATTTTGGACAGTTAGTGCTGTTTTCTGAAGATTTGTGGTGCTTTTCCCCTTTACTGGTGTGCTTTTCTATGGAAATTTCTTGACAATTTCATGCATTTCTCGAGCGAAAGTTGTTGAACGCGGCCTTATCTAACTGTTCTATTGTAATGCACCCATTTACATTTACATTTTGTACTGTCATTACTTCTGCAGCATTTCTTCTGAAAGGAGGCCATTTTCATCTCATCTTAATGGATAGGTTACCATGGCACTTATTAGGAAACCCTCTGTTGTGCCATTAAGGTTGCTGAAATGGAATTAAATCCCTGATAATGCACATCCGAGAACTTAAAGAGCCTTTTTCCCACTCCGCTTCCATGCGTCACTGAATAAAACCTGCTCAACCCACTTTACCAAAGGCACAAGTGTGTCATGTTTATGATGTGTACATCTTCACGTCCTCAAGGGATTCCTGTGGTTGAACAGCCTCGCTCAGTGCACTTAAACAAGTGTGGTTTGTTATTTCACAGTATGCTGGGCTCTGGCACGTTTCTGTACTGTATGTTTCGGATATAATTTCAGCCCAAAGATAAATGAGCTTCACGTGTTGTTCGTTGGTGTGTTGGGGATTGTAATGGCACAGTAGGCTTCGCCTGACAGCTGTTAATATTGTGTTTATTTAAAGGGTGTAGGAGGACTTTAATATGCATGGTCACCAAAGACTTTAAGGTAATTCAGATCCACCTGAAAATACTGCTGATGAAATGATGCCCATTTTGTCCATCTTTTTATTTATTTAAAATACATTGATAATGCATTTTCAAACAAACAGGATAGTGACTTAATGAAATTATATATTTTTTTAATTAAAATAAAATGTAATAAAACTTTGCTGCTGTATATCCAACATAACTAAACTAAAGGTAACTATACTAAGTCAAGCACAAACAATTACTTTTGAGAGTATGTCAAAATAACAGTATTAAAATATGTGTATGTTTATGTTTGTGTGTGTGTGTGTGTGTGTGTGTGTGTGTGTGAGTGTGAGTGTGTGTGTGTGTGTGTGTATGCTATCACTAAAACTGAAAATAAAATGAAAAACTTTTAACTTTTTTTATATTATTTGGATTAGCTTTTATTTTTATGCTTTAAGTGTTCATTTCAAACTTATATATTAGTTCCGAGGTATGCTTTAAAGCTTTTTAAGTTTTTCATCGAATATTTGTTAAATTAATGAAAATAATTAGTCATATTTTTATTTAATGAAAACAATAAGTTCAACAAATTTATTAAAGCAGCAAATAATAATTATTATTATTTTCACAGTGAGCCAATGTCATGTGGTGCAACTCCATAAAAATAATATTTATGACTTAAGGATATTTGTGAAAAATATATTTATATGATTAATATGCATAGGAAAAATAATGAAAAATATGCTATTGCTTTTTAGTCAATGGTTACACCCCTTTTTATTTTTTGCGATTGATTGATTGATTGATTATTATTTATTTTTTTTAATTTTCTGACCATTTTAATTTAGCCAGCAGAGTAAAATACATTTTTATAGTTTAAAAACTACATCTTCAAAAGATATTTTATTTCCTTTTTTTATTTGTAAACACTCAGTATGTCATTGACCATAAGCCCTCAGGCCATCTGTGGTGGACCTACATATTACTGTCTCAAAATGAATTGTTGAAAATTAATATTTGCATTGGTTGACGAGGTGGTATTTATGGCAGCGGTGGCATGCCTCTGTTTGAGGAGCCAAGTGAGTGACATTGTTAGAGGCTGATAAAATAGGCAAACACACCGGTTCATTATCAGGCGGGATAGAAGGGCAGCGGTGCAGGATAAACTGGATGAGGGGGCAGCGGTGCAGGAAGGAAGGGCAGAAATGACACACACATACACCTTCAAACATCAAGAGTGCTGACTTTACACCCACGACACACTATAGAGCCCCCGGTCGGCTTCCATGAATTGGTATTTGCTGGGCTGAAATTCGTCCCAGTGACTGTAGCTTGCCGTTATTTGAGATGGCAGCGCCTTATATCCAAATGTGAAATTGCGCATCGTGAAACGTCTGGTCCGAGATGATAAACGGAAACATTTCTAGAGCGTTTTCGCCATTTCATAATCGGGTCACAGCCGATGCGTCATTTAGTGAATCCTTCTCAGCACGACCCGAAATACAATAATCCTCCAGGAATTCTGACACGCATTCCTCAGGAGTATAAATGGAGCACCCCAAAGGAAAAAATTGCAGAGCTTGCAGAGAACATGTTATTTATGGTGTTTGTATTGAAACTGGCTGACCAGTCAGGAGTTTTTTCATTGAACATTTGCTATTTTCGGTTAACAAAATTGGGATAGAGTGAGAATGGGTTGGGGATAGATGTAGTTTGCAGCTGGATAAACATCAGTGACGCCATAATCACATTTCCTAAATCCAATAACAGTCTTTCCTAAAGAAAAAGACTGTGACTGTTAGATACCCTGATGTGGAATTTTATTTCGTGGTTAAAAAAGGAGATGCTAGCAGTAAGTTCACACAGCTCATTTGCGTACCAACCTGATTGAAACCAAGAAAGTGCAGGACGTCAATATAACATCAGGTTAACGTTTGACATGACGTTTGTATTTTGGGTGAGAATGAATATTAGGTTGACGTCAGCATCAGACGCCAATTTGATGTTGACCTAACATTGGATTTTGTTTACAAAACCTAAAATCAACAAAACTGTATCAACGTCAGCTGACATTGGTATTTGACATCAAATTAACATTGACACTAGACGTTGAATTGACATTGAATTTCACAAATGAAATTGATCTAAATATTGTTGTCCGATGTTGTGCCTGCTGGGAAGCTGTTATTCCACAATCACTGTTTTTTTTATCAACTAATACTTTACAAGATTTCCATTCAAAATGAAGCATGGATCTAGGCCATGCAATGCAGGTTTCTCAATTCCAAGAACGCAAAGAAGGACTTGCATTCTCGTGGAGATCGTTCTTGCCAAGCTTCCTTGGAAGAACAAACTCGGGAGGACGCGAGAACACACCCTTATGAGCATTGAGATGTGCTGCATTCTTCCATAATCACAGCATAAGCAGCGGCCAATGAACCATAAATATAACACATTACAAACAAATGTCATAACTTAATAAAATATTTTATACTATTATAGATATGGTTTGAATATAACTGTATAACATATTATTTTACAGTGTTATATGTTTAAATATGACTAAGTTAAGATTAATTTTAATATGACAATAAAAATTACTGCAGACTTTCTCGGGGTCTCATATCTTTATTAAATTTAAGCAAAAACGAAACAAAAATGTTTACTTTCAAGAGCCTCAAGTACTGAAAGGGGGCGTTTAAAGCTTGTAGGTTTCCGTAACCCTGCCGCCTGCAGCGTCTTCTGGGATTTCTAACGGCTGGATTCTCTCAATTCTGCACTCGATGCATTCTCGATATCAAGAACACATCCGGGGACTTCCATGCATTCTCTAAAGTTGTTTTTTGTTGTTCTTGTTCTTGTTGTTGTTTTGTGCACAAAAAGTATTCTCTTAGATTCTTAATATTACAGTTGAACCCCTAATGTAACATGGATTATTTTACTGACCTTCTTGCTATGTTTCTGAACCTTGATTGTGTTAACATCCTTGCTGTGTACGTATGAGAGGGTCAGAGTTCTCTCAGATTTCATCAAATATATCTTAATTTGTGTTGTGAAGATGAACGGAGGTCTTACAGGTTTGGAACAACATGAGGGTGAATAATAAATGACAGAATTAAAATTTTGGGGTGAACCTTTAATTATCTTATTTTCACACTATTAAATAAAAATTTGTAAAAGTTGTCCATATGCCAATATGAGTTATTCCGCTATATAATTAAGGGTAAATTTAATGTCTTTTTATTTTCATGTCCATTTTTCTAACAATATCCTTAAATAAAGTATTATTTGGCCGTTTTATAAGAACGCAGATTAGTTCAGGTTGTAAAATGTCATGCGGTGCAACTCCCCAAAACATAATGATATTTATGAATCAATAATTCATTACATTATTTTTATAAATAATAAAAAGAGTTAAGATGTGTAGAGAAGTAAGGCAAATAAGTTATTTGTATTTAGGAAATGGTTATACCACATTACATTTTAACATTTTAAAATGCAAATTATTTAGAAAAATTATTTTAAATTATTTTAAGTTTAGTTTCTAAAATTACTATTTTTCTCATGTCTGCAGCACCACAACCTCTAGTCTGTTTTTTTTTTCCCCCACAGTATTTATTATTTTAATTCAAATAAATATTCAAACAGGTTAACCTGATCAAGAAAATAACACGACTAGGCCTTCCATTGAAATCTTGAGTCAAACTGATAAAACTGCATGTAAATAAATCTGCATGTAAACACAAATGTCATTTGAGAACTTAAATTGAACTAAATATAGCAAGTAGACTATATTTGTCATGCTTTAAATGTGCTTTTTGGTGCTCACGCAAGCATTTGGCCTTATTTAATTGGAAAAGTGAAGCAAGGAAATTCTGGTTAATATCTCCTTTTGCATTCAGCGGAAGAAATAAAGACATACTGTATACGTGTATACTGTAAAACACGCAGCAACATAATGATGTCAGAATGAACTTTCTGAGTGAACAAATCCCAAACTGTAGTGTAGGTAACATTTTATAGTTGGAAACAAAAGTCTGTGGTCATCACTATAACTGAATCCTTCACACAGGCCGGCCCTAAGCAAACAGAGTGAAAGATGTCTTGCCAAGGAAGGCTAGAATTGCAGTACTGAGTGATACCTTTTAAGCTACTTAATTCTTGATGAAAATCGATGCTCGTTGGTGTCAAGGCGGAAAATGGATGAAAAGTGAAACCATTGAAACAGAAAAAGTGAGGATGCTAAAATGAGACAAGAATCCACTTAGTAGCATCTAATAGATTAATAGCTTCATACTGACCGAGAACTTCTGACTTCGGAAATTCTAACTTATACAAAATGTTCTGTCTCTCTGCAGAACATTTCATTGAATATTGAGCTTTTAGTGGGTAATTTTAGTTTTTCTTGCCATTTGTAACAGCCTTTGCAATTACGCAGTAATGAGCGGCGCAAAATAAGGCATCTAATTTCCCTCCATTCAAATTTCTTACATTGTGCCTTGACACTAACCCTTTTAAACGAGTGATGCCTCCGAAAAGAGTGTCTTGTTAGTCCCATTTCCACATAAGGATCAGGCTGGTTATTGAATTCTGTTTGACTCCCCATTAAAGAACCTCAGGGTCTAACAATTCCATGGCCCAATCTGTTATGTTAAGAAAAAGTAGCACTTTTTGCAAACCCAACACAATATGTTTGGAGTTTATCACTTTTTAAAGTGAATAAATATAGTGAAAGGATGGCTCAAATGCTCTCCACAGTCTATTATATTTAGTTTTATGCTGACATCATAACAGTGCACCGTGTGCTTTTAGCTGCCTTTTTGCAAGTACATACAGTAACCTGTTTTTGTCAGTGCACAAGTCTAAAACCAATACAGTGTACTTTCTCGTTGCCAAAGCATGAAATGACCATAGTCAAGTGAAAAAAGTGACGTGACATTCAGCCAAGTATGGTGATCCATACTCAGAACTCGTGCTCTGCATTTAACCCATCCAAGTGCACACTCACAGCAGTGAACACACACACACTGTGAACACACACCCGGAGCAGTGGGCAGCCATTTATGCTGCGGCGCCCGGGGAGCAGTTGGGGGTTCAGTGCCTTGCTCAAGAAGACTCGAACCCACAACTCTAAAAGGGTTAGGAGTCAAACTCTGAATTTTTTTTTTAAATGCTTAAACGAAACCTAGAAATGTTGCCTCAATGAGTAGTTGAAGTACAAGCAGTTTGAATATACTGCTATACACTTGTTCATTTGATTTTGAAACAATGATCACTGGTTATTCCATACATTTAAAAATAAATGCTGGGTTAGACATGGACAAACTCAGCAATTGGGTTGTTTTCAACCAACAGTTGGGTTAAATGTTTAACCAAACCTTCTGGGCTGTAACACAACCCCTGGGTCAGAAACAACCCAATCGCTGGGGTTGTCCACATTTTACCCAGTGCTGGGTTGTAGTTAACCCAGCATTTTTTAGAGTGTAAACTTATTAATTTAGAGTGAGAGTTTAGATCATATCCTTACCCTCACCTGCAGCTGATACATAATGTACAGTATGTTGTTCCAAGAAAAGCAAATACAAAATGTTGATCCAGGAACATGTATAATTTGTGTAACTTTGCAATGTCAACAGAATTTTGTTTCTACATAGATATGTATCATAATAAAGGAATTTGCGAATTAAACCTTTATAGAGTGATCACGACACGAATTTGCCTATTATACCTCTGCTTACTAAGAGCAGATATAAAATTACCATGGATGATGGTCAAATATAGAAGTATGAAGCCATTACATGAAAATACATGACTGCAAAATGTTCAAATCAACCAATCAGAATCAAGTCTCCCAGAGCCGTGTGATACATATATGTGAAATATCTTTCTCAACTATCTTCAAGTTGGAAAACGTTAAGGAAAGGCTTGTCCTAACTCTTCATCCCATTTCAGAGTAATTTATTCTTATAGATTTCTTTTGTGAAGTTCTCTAAGGGCACGCGCCTCTCTCCTTTAATAGCATTACAGTGATCACAGAATTACTGTACTTCCATGTGACCACATGAATGAGACTGGTCTTCACCGCTGGCGCAGTCAATCCGAACAGACCTCAGATAAAATGAAAGCCGAAGAGAGGAGCCCTTTCTGGTTGTAAAAGGACCAATTAAGAGAATATGCCTTTAGAAGAAGGAAAGCGAGGGAGAGCGGCAGAGTGATGGGCTCTTTTTTCATCTTTAATTCATTAATGTGAGGCATGTGGCAGCTTCAGAGCATGTACACTTTCAAGCTCTCACCAATTATAGATCCCTTTGCTGTCTGCGTACTTAGAGGTAACTGTGAGGAGGGAAAGAAGGACGTATCTGTTTTTCCCTCTGTGGCTCTCCATGCTATGCTAACATGGTATGCTACAAAAACATGTCTATAAAGCCGCCATTAGCCTTTGACATTGTGGTCCATGGAGCATATCACAAGGTCCATAGATTAGCTTTTGCCTATTTTTTACAGGCCTGAAATTTACCTCATCTGAGCATAACTGATGCAAAACAAGGCGCCAAAACAAGGTTTGAAGCATTTGATCAGTCGAACTGTGAAAAAAGAGGTAGATGAGAAATGCAACAAAGAGAACGCAAGACTTCAGCCTCCAGTGGCTGAATCTCGATTGACCTTGTGTACTGTATGTGTTCCACAATGTTTAGATTAATATGCTAATGCTACAAAACCATGATTCTCAGGAAATCGTTAAACCTTTAAAACAGGAAGTCAAAATTAAGTTTACATTGACCTATTTGGATTACTAATGCAAGTTCCTGGTCTTCTTGTGAATGACTATTTTAGTTTAGTTTTCTTTGCCATTTCAAAGAGTTTAGTTTTTTTTCATTTAGAGGTGATGAATATTTACTTGTTTTATGTTAATTTAAATTTGACTCAAGCAAGGTCAGATCTCTGAGGATAGGGAAGTCCACAATACAAATAAAAAATATAATGACAAAGAGGAATGGTAGCATTGGAATCACTTTCTGGGATGCGTTTGCTAAACAATGGCCTAAATTGCTGCTTAATGCTGGATAGTAAAATAGAAACAATTTCCTGGCTCGTTCAAGATTTATAATGGTAGTTAATGGGTGTCGAGCTTTCGCTGTTTGCGTGTCAGTGTTATTTATGTTCAGTAGACAGCGCGCGCATGCTAAATGTAAACAACACCAATTACGTTGTTCACGTTCAGTGGATACTCTCCAAAATGGCAGAAGACGGTAACTAGGAGAGAATAATTGTTGAATAGATTGTTATTATCATTTTCTTTGCGCACAAAAAGTATTCTCGTAGCTTCGTAAAATGATGGTTTAACCACTGATGTCACATGGACTATTTTACCAATGTCCTTACTGCCTTTCTGGACCTGGGAACATTGCGGTTGCATTGTTGTCTACAATATCTCAATTTGTGTTCCGAAGATGAACGAAGGTGAAACAGCTATCCTTTAAAACTGGGTCCCAGAGTGGATAAATCTGAAATCCACAGCCTTGCGTTTTTGTGTGTACAGCCAGTCCATATATTTTGTGAAATGATGATGTCATCACCCCACGTCTCTCCTCAAGTCAGACACTGCTACGTCACGAAACAGCAAAAATAACAAGAACAAACACTGAAAGATTATCTTTTTATTAACTAAATTAAGACAGATTAATAAATGTCCGTGTTTGTTTTCTTGTTGTTTTATTGAGCTTGTATACAGCACGCAAGGTTTATGTGCATAGTCCAAGTCTTCTTCTCCATTTTAAGTCTATCTCTGTGGCAGAATTACAGTGCCACATACTGGTCTGGTATGTAAACTACATTGTTTTAAGTCGGTTTTGTGTGTACGCATATATTTCTACGCATAGACAATACAAATTTGGAAAATAACAAATATTTGAACTTCTGTATGTTTGTTACAACTTAACTTGTGACCACTGGTTGACAAGGTTTTGGGAAACACAACCCAAAAGATTTTTCCTGGCCGATAAATGATAAAACATTAACAGTCAATCAGAATTTACTTAGATTTTGCCTCTAAAAATAGCTCAGGCTTTTAAATTGTGACAGATGACATAACTACAGTGCGTGCCTATAATAAACAGGAAATTTTCATCTGTTGCCGCTATAGTTATCTATATATTTATCATTCTTGGCGTGAATAGGTAAAAAATCAATTTAAAAGTTTATACTATTTGCTTTCTTAATGAAAGAGTTTTATTTTTATTTTGCATTGATGAATATACATCTATTTTATACTGATTTAAAGTTAAATCATATATAATAGTTATAAAGTGATTTTTAAGTGACTTCCAGTATAATAGCAGTTAAAATGATTCTTGTTTGTAGTCAATGAATGGTACTTGAAGCTGTATTGATGGCTCTGTGGAGAATATCACGGAAACAGTTGGGAAATAGACTGATACTGAGAGGCTCTTTATTTGTGACACTATTCTGCTGTTATTTCAGGGAATGTCTAAGAATACAGTATGGATGTGTTAAATGAGCTGTCGCTCAAGACAATCTCTCCAGCAACACTTACTATTGAGCAGAGTATGTGCAAGCGGGGAGCAAAGTTGCATGACTTTAGCCTGAAGGAAATCTGGATTATCTGTTTTCTCTCGGCCCAAGATCCCACTGATACCACACCATTGCCAGCATAACATGTTTTTAAAGCCATAATATAACATCAGCAAGAATTCACTAATTGTTAAACAACATGTTAATATAATTAACATTCTGAAAGAAAGACACGTGACAAAGTGTTTTTTTTTTCACATGGAATTGTGTAAATTTGCTAAATTTAGAGAAATCATACTAGTATCGCTGTCACAACTGCATGGAAATTGCACAAATATAATTTGTTGTTTATGACTTATTTTAGACGAATACAATGGGAGTTAGTTTAAAAAATATGAAAGTGCAACTATCCATCATAACAAGTGTCCCACACAGCTCTGGGGGCTTAATAAAGGTCTTCTGAAGCAAATCTTCTTCTTCTGAATTGCTACTGCTGTTGGTTATTGCTGTAGTTGCAGATAATTGCTGCTGCTGCTGAAAGCCAGCATAGGAACTCACTACTGCCAAATACGGCGAAACAGTGCTATGAGTATTTAAGACATACTGCTGCTGCACAAATAGCACATTAAAAAAAACATAGTAGATCTATACAGGTGGAGCTGGGGAAGGTGGAGGGTTTTATAGGAACTCTGAAAGCATTCTGCAAAATGTGCAAGTGGATGCTAACCAACTACTTAAATGTAAAGCAGCAAGCTCATTGGCTATGTATGCCACATGAACCAATCAGCTTGTGCCAAGTCATTTAATGCTGTGAATATAATCAGTTACATTAAGACGCATCAGCCTGCACCATCCGAGCTTCATGAAAGAACGAGGCATATTTAAACAGTTTGTTCAGATATCAGAAGGATCCCAGTGTAAGGAACAAGTGAATAGTTTATTTTTAATGGCATCCTGGATCGTGTCTGAGGATTGATCGGAGCATTTTGTTTTGTAAACAATCCACAGTGTCATGGAGAGTTCACAAAGACACATTTGTTGAAAGATGAAGCAGTACTAGCTCTGACTGCAGCTGCATAACTTACCGCAAGTAAATGATTTCATAATGCTTTGTCTGGAAATTACCATTTTATTTTGATTACGTTGTCAAAACACCCCTTAATACCGTTTCCTATGCAGTGCCATTAGCCAGTCAAAGCCTTGGCTTGAAGGACCCGCCCCTTAAAACAGCTCACTTTAGAGAGAGGGTCAGGATGAGGATGAGAGCAACTAAAACTTTATTAACATAAGTATACCTCAAGGAACATATTTAAAAAAAAAAAAAATTTTATCCATGTCATGACCCCTTTAAAAACATTTCGAAAGAACAGTAATACAAATGGAATGCAGTCAGAGCAGGATTTCACTCACCTGAGAGCGGGGAATTGAAAAACTGGCATTGAGCTGAAATGAAGCGAGTACAAAATGCGTTCCTCGCACATACGTGGCGACCAAACCAGAAGCATTACATGGATTTTAGCGCTTTTGTTTTAGCAGTTTCCACACAGAGCACAGTTGGTAAATGTTGCTTGGGCATTTATCCCAGATTACAAGGCAAATGGCGATGGCAAACAGTGTTTTATTACCATGGATATGAAACTGCACTAAAGGAAGAGGCAGAGACATAGACTTTTATCAGATTGTAAAGACTCACGATAGCATAGTTTCTCGTAGGTTATGGTTTGAAGTTTAATTTACATATCATGTGTTATGAGATGTAAATAATATGCATAGACCAATGTAAATACAATTCAAATGTAAAGATAATTAAATAATAATAGAAAAGCAGCATGTTCATAAAGTAATGATAACATGATGGGAAGTAGTTAAGCACGTGAACCCATAAGAGCAGCTGTGGTTTTGCTCTTTTTGCTAATCCTTGTGGATTTGAGAAGATGTAAAGAAGGCAATTGCTAAGTCAATAAACCCAAATTTAGGCCATGGAGTTTATTTTGTTTTAGCCTATTAACGTGGCAAGCTAAATGTAATCCTTTTGCGGGAAAATAATGAAAAAAACTTCTCAGTTTGCCAGCAAAACACTTAGCGAGATGAAAAAGGAGCAGCTAATAGCGTGTTGCCTGCATGCTTGGCCTGTTATGTCTTTGTAGACTGCACGTGGTAAGGGTGCAATGGGGTCAATGCCGCAAGCAGGTAGTTACAAACGTGATTTTTACTGGACCTCATCGTGCCCAACAGCTGGGTTTATAGCGCACCACTGGCTTTAGCGATTTACTAATGCGCCCTTTGACTACCTAATACTGGAGCATGGCTTAAAGCCAATGTTTATGTGGCATATATGCACAATTTACACAGCAATAACCAAAATGATATGGGCTAGAAAAAAAGGACTATAGGTGTGCCCTAGGGACTTGCATCGGAACGTGTGAAGAGAAAGGATCCCACCCGCTGTATGCACCTGCCAAAGGCGGAGTGTGGCTGTTTGAGCATTTCCCGATCACGCAAAACAGGAATAACTAATTGTATATTTCAAATGCAAAGCAATTCCACTGATGGAGTTCTGAAGGACTGCGTGAAACAGGATTTCATGTGTCTGTTCCCAGAGGAGGCCAATACATCAGCATGCCAAACAGACTTTATCCAACTCACATGATGCAAAACCAAAACAAAAAAAGCAAAACTTCAACCGGCAACTGACATCTGTTGTTTTCAGAAACTGACTTAAAAAAAGAAAATTATAATAAATAAAAGAGACAATGACAAGATTTAGCAATGCATGATAATCTTGTCCTGCTATTTTACATTTTACAAGATCAACTGTAATTAGTAAACAGAAATAGCAAATGGACAATGTTAATATATTTTTATTTATTATAATTTTTTTATTGTATACTATTATTATTATTATTATTATTATTATTATTATATAGTTTATTATGTAATTCATGTTATAATGTTAATTGTTTGTTATTTAAAATTATTTTCAAATAAATATTTTATGTATACTGTATGTATTGTACATAAAATACGCATATATTTGATGACATTTCTATATTATTTATAAATATAATTTGAGGGATTATATTATTTTGCCATTACAGTTTCTTTTTTTTTACTGTGCAGTTATATATATATATATATATATATATATATATATATATATTTATATATATATATATATATATATATATATATATATATATATATATATATATATATATATATACATATATATATATATATATATATATATATATATATATATACACACATATATATATATATATATATATATATATATATATATATATATATATATATAAATATATGTAGTGCATTGTTATGATTATATATTTTATGTATTAATTTATTTAATACACGATTTTCACAATTTGAGTTGAATTACTGAAATAAATGAACTTTTTCAGGACATTCTAATTTATTGAGATGCAACTGTATAATTTACTATATCTGGTCCAGTAAATTTTACCTATTAATGTATATTTGCAATTTAAAACTAAATTATCATTGCATTGTCTTCTTTTTTTTTTTACTGTGTAGTTTTCTAAAATAATTATTGTAGCTATTTAAATTAAGATCACAACATGTTTTCCTTTGGCTGGGCCAAATCATTTATTTCAACATTGGAAGGAATTAATGAACCTATAAAGAGACTTAAGAAGTACAGTATGTGAAACAGGCTAAATACTTCTGGATCTGCTTCTAATAGATCTCGCATCGCTTTGGGTGTTTGTGACTGTAGATGAGCGACTGTGCAGTCCTAAAAACATTCAGGCCCCAAATGAACCTGCCTCATGAGATGCTTTATGAGCTCCTTATACAGCGGTGCTTTGCAATGCTCCATTAGTGCTTAGTATAAACTGTACACACTGTCACACAATACAACAGCTCCCTGGAAGCTGGTATTCTACTTGGAAGCTCATTAAGCTAGACGAGGAAAACTTAATGGAAATAACGACTAATCTCTCTAATTGTTGTGGATGCGTGGTTTGGGGTTCATTCCACAAAATGCAGCTGCTCCTTTTTCTCACTTCAATCCCTGACAATCTAGCTTATCTGTATATGTGAAGATACACTGCGTAGGAGGTATTTTTCCCTATTAAGTTATTAAAGACCCAACTGCTCTGAGTGTGAAAACCTTCCTCCCAGCAAACAGTGATGGAAAATCACATGGATGTTTTTTCTCTCTCTCTTTTCCTTCAGGCTCCTAATTTCACTTCTAGAGAATTCTACAGTGATCCTGAACTTCAAAGCCATTGGAATTTGATTAATTTTTTACTTTGAGGGCCACTACTAATCTGCGTCGAGATCTAGTTTTAGATTTAAGCCGCAGTAGTGTGCAGGCCTGTCAGAATGATGTGCTTATTATTGAATAAAATGGTGGAGTGCAAGTACAGTACGCATAATAATACAAGCTTTGGTTTCATAACATTTATTCAATTAAAAGTCAACTCTAGTCAAAAATATGTTGAAAGTAAAAACGCTTCCACATTTAATTGTACTTAAATGTTTAAAAAATAACTGTTAAATTTGAACTGTAATTTGGTATTATGCAACTTATTATGTTATTATCTTGTTGTATCCATATAATACTATTATACTATTTTTAAATATGCTGTAATGTTTTACTGTTAATTACAATTAACCAATGTTTTTATATTCATAAAACAACTTTCAACTTTAAACAACACAGTTCAACTTTCTTGACTGTGTACTTTTCTAAAATAATTATTTAAACTTGATCTACAAAACACTTGTTTTCCGCCAAATCACTTAAACTTTGCGATTAAAATATTTTTTAATAATAAAAGGGTCAGTTCATGAAAAAATTACAATTCTGTCATTAATTTCTCACTCTCATGCCGTTCCAAACCTGTAAGAACTTTGTTCATCTTTGGAATTTTGGGTGAACTATCCCTTTAATGTAATATCAGCATTTGTTTTTGTTTGTATCAGCCCAAAAAAATAACTTAAACATTGGAATTTCAACTTTTTAAATCAATAATGAACCTATGAACAATCTTTAAAAAGTACTTTAATATAATGTACTTAATATCATAAATGTTTGAAACGGGTAGTTTTGGACTGGGCAGCTTCGGTCCTGGAAGAACACTGTCCTGCAGAATTCAGCTCCAAACCTAATCAAACACACCTGCCTGTAGCTTTCTAATGATCTTGAAGACATTGATTAGCTTATTCAGGTATCTATCACGGATCGGCCAGGCTCAATCACCTCCCAATCACAGCGAGCACCTTGACCTGAGTTCTGATCACACGCACCTGTCACAGATCATTAATCACTCCCAGCTCCTGTTCATAAGCACACACCTCACACCATTCCAATGTCCGATCTTGTTTGTGTGAAGTGGACTCCCTCTCTGATATCTGTGTGATTCATTGAAGAACTTACCTAACAGCTATATTTTCCTCCAGTGTTGTCTCCTGTGTCCATTCTAGTCCTCAGCTCTGTGGATTCCCCATTCTGCCCTTCATCTGAGGTGTTTGCTGTCCTCCGTCCCCCTTCCACGGTCTCCTGTGAAACCCAAGTTACAGTATTAATTCATTGAACTCACTGAATTCATTGAACACAGAACTCTCAGTGTGAGTCTCCTTACCTAACAAGATCGGACCACAACAGATTAATGGAGATCGCTAAGAGCATCGCCGACCTGGCCCACCGAGATCTCCCAATGGTGGAGTTTGTGCGAGACTTCTGCGGGCTAGCAGTATGGACGGGGCTCGACAATGCAATAAATGGTAAATGGACTGCATTTATATAGCACTTTCAACAGACCACATGGCCATCCAAAGCGCTTTACAATTTGCCTCACATTCACCCATTCACACACCAACTGTGGTGTCTGCCATTCAAGGCGCCATCCAGCTCATCGGGACTAGCTGGGGTTAGGTGTCTTGCTCAAGGACACCTCGACACTTGGTCAGGTGGAGCCGGGCATTGAACCACCAACCTTCCGGTTTGTAGACCATCTACATGAACCACTGAGCCACTGCCGCCCCTCAATACTCAACTCTTTTGTTCTGGATTGGGACCAACTACCATCGCTCCGTGGACCTCTCAGACACCACAGGACAGAGCTAGAGGGAAGGAATCCTCCGGTGTCTGGAGAGTGTCCATCTCGATCCAGAACTGGCTCGCCGTTCAGCCCACCGGCCATTCCCCAGTTAAGCCCAGGAAGGATTCCAGCCCCAGAGCTCGCTCCAGTGTCGGCGCAACCCCAAAAAGCTCACTCTATTGCCAGCACCTCATAAGCGCTTCCCTGATCCCCCCATTAAGCCCAGGAAGGGCTCTGAAACTCCAGTTAAGCCCAGTGTAGGCTCTAGTCCCAGAGCTCGCCCTGGTGTCGGCTCCAGCCCCAGAGCTCACTCCATAGATTGCTCCAGTATGTCTCTCTGCAATAATGGACAGGGTGCTACCCCTAGGGTTCTTGACACCCATTCTCACACCAGAATCCACTCTAGGACACTTTCCTGAGCCTCTTTCACCTCCTGAGTCTCCTCTGGTTCCGTCCAGCCCTCCTTCATCTCCTGAGCACCCTGTTTTAGACAGCACCGCTCCTCCAGAGTGCCCAGCAGAGCCCGCTCCTCCTGAGATTCCTAGATTTCCCCAATACATTTTTTTTGGGGGGGGCATATACCCATGGCTGAGCCAGCCAGGGCCATTGAGGATCCACCATGGCTCCCGGAGCTCCCTGATCCGACCGCGTCTCTGTGTGAGTCTCTTTCCGTAACTGTACGTTTGATTAGGGTTAGGGTTGCATCAAACATGCTGTGGTGACTAAAGCATCATTAAAATCCATGTGTGAAAATGTTTTGTATGAATGCTAAAAAAAGTAATCAGCCATTTAGCCACTTTTTAACAAATAAGTGTTTGTGTATATATCCAATCCCAATTTAAGAAATTGGTAAATGGGAATCTCAGTAATGTCTATAATTTTTTTTTTCAATGCTGTTTTAACATATTTTCCGATGTCATTGTTTTACATATTTTATTTCATATGATTGTGTACAATTTGTCTAGACCTTTTCTAGGCTTAGGGGTGAGATTTAAGGTCGGTCATTCGTAAAAATTCATACGAATTGGGGAACTCAATTCGTTGGTCAAAAATATTGGGAAATTGATTTTACTTAATATTTTAAAGTTTTCAAGCAACGTGTTTTAATTTTAATAAAAAAAAAAAAAAACGTTTTTAGGATTGATAATGATTACAAGACATGATTTCAGTGGTGTTCACATACATCTTCCCCAACATGACAGAATTACTTAAGTACCTACTTTACACTCTACCAGCATATGCTAATTGTTACATATAGATTAAATACACAAACAATTGTGAAATCATTTATGACAAAGCCAAAATGGGTCTAACTGAGTAATAATGTACTGAGGCCTTGCATTCAGTTTAGCATAGGTTTTGTGGTATCAGCTCTTTCTTGAGCTTATTACCACATCAAACCGACAACTCTATGTGATGCGACACTTCCCATGCTGCCCATGCTCCAATTTGCATGCTAAAGTCGGAGCGTCGTCTTTCATCTCTGCTCTTGATGTTGAAAGCGCAAATGCTGGAAAAGAGTAAACAAAGGCTGAGTGAGGTCCGGTCGCAACAGCACAGCCCAAGTGGAACATGAAGCACTCAACATGTTGGAGGTCTCTGCTGATGACAACTGTGTGTCAGATGTCATGATGTTCTGTGGGCGCTGAAGATGTTTGCGTACACACTTATGCCCACAATTGCATGTGAGTAGATCAGCATTTGTATTATTCACTAGAAAAAATATGAGGTAAATGTGAAGTAAACATATACATTAGCTTAAAATTTTATTCAGTGATTATTCTTTAGGCTTGTAAAGCAGAGTCACAACAGTTTGCAAGGTTAATTTTTGAATTAGCACAATTTATTACGGATAAAATCAAATTCAATTCCATTTTTCTTCTCTGTCTTTTTATATTGTAAAAAGTGAGTAAGTGCAGCACCTCAGGAAACTTTTTCTACTTGATATGATAGTTCACCCAAAAATAAAAATGTGCTCAAAATGTACTTACCCTCAGGCCATCCAAGCTATAGATGGAGAACGCTATATTATATGGATAGAGGAAGTTTCAGCTGGAAACAAAGGTTTGAAGCTGAAAATCATCTTAATCGTGTATCTGTTTCTTACAAATACACAGGTTTTTTTCCTTAACAGTATATTAATTAATGAACTAGAGTTGTGTGGATTAGTCGTGTGATGTTTTTATCAGCTGTTTGGACTCTCATTCTGACGGTACCCATTCACTCCTAGAGGATCTGTTGGTTGAATAAGTGCTGAATCATAAGTGATTGATTGAAACTAACTGTTGAGATGAAGAAACAAGCTCATCTACATCTTGGATGACAAATTTTCATTTTGGGGTGAACTTCCTTTAATGAGCCACACAGAAAGCATTTTTGCATCTGAAAGTGCAAAATGCAGGTCTAGAATAGCTAAAAGTTTCTGAAATGTATTTTAAATGTCGAGCGTGTCATGTGTGTGTGATGCTGCGAAAGGTGCAAATGCAATGGTCAAACACATCTATACATGTTTCCAAAGGTTAAAAAAAGGAAGAGCGGTGCAGTGGAATGCAAAAGTGCATTCTGTGTGAACAGCCCCTCCATTCAGGCTATTTTACATTTTAACAGTGCATTAAGAGTTCTCCATCTTTACAGTAATCGCAGCTTATATATAGACTTATATTTCTGTGTATATCTATATTTAGGTTTTCTAAGCTATGTAGCAGATAAACACTGCGATACTGTATCACAGTTAAAAGGCTATTAGGAACTCATTTAGACATTAGGGGCTTAGTCATTATAATAGCATTATTAGTCGTTTTAAAAGCATGTGTAAGCAACAAGCTTCTCATTGAAATCTGTCTTTCACACTTTTGAGACTAATTTGGCCATGATAGCAGTGACCACTAACATCCTGTTTACTGCTAAAGTTCATCTTTATCAAGAATATCAGTAAGCCTTTTAACCTCCAGCAGTCTATTATGAGTGTTTTTCGTGGTTTTGTACATCTCTGAGAAATCAGTCGATAATCTAATTTATTCACTCCTTTTACAGTTTTATTCAGTGACATTTTGCATTTTATTCTGTGGCCCCTCTGTAAATCCCGATAAAATTGCTGATTTTATTCAGTACTGAAATAGTATTACAAATAGACTGTTAGCTTAGCAACATGTTAACACCAAGCACTTTTGGAATCAACAATTGGTGCATTTAATTCAGAAGTGCTCTATTCATTTTTAAAAATTCTCAGAAGTAATCTGCCCATCCATTGAACCCTGTGAATTCATTTATTTCTAAAGGCCTTTTGAAGTAGGTTTATTTTAGGACAGTAGATTAACTTAGCACGGCCCCAGATATACCAAGGTCATGGGTTCAATTCAAAATAACCATGAATGCCAAGTACTTGGCATTGAAAAAGTACGATGTGTAAATATAGATGCAGTTTCGTGACAATAAATAAGTCAGGTCTCCCATGCGGATCACTATTTGTGTGGAGATCCAGAGGACGAGCAGTTATTATATTTTGATTACACATTGCAAACAGTAACATGTAACAGTAACATGTAACAGTTAATCATTAACAATTAAAACATTCATTAAGTTAATTTTCCTTTCAGTTAGGATGCTGCCTTAAAAAGTAGCTGCTTATGTAGGCAGTGATTCAGCTCATTAGGTTTGGAAGAGAGCTATTGTCTCTTAACAAGCCATGCAAACTAGAAAAATACACTATGTGCCCAGGCAAACCATGGTACTCAAAATAAAAGTTCAATAACTCAAAAGTTCAGTAAGTTTTTATAGACGGTCTTGGAAAGCAGCTTTTAACATAAGAGTTCACTTGTGAATGAGTGCCTTGTTAAGCAAAATGCTGTGGGATTTCATTTTAACAATCGCTTCTGGCTAAAATAGAAATCCATAATGATGCTTCTTCAAATGAAAAAATATATCCCTGTTCTCATCTCACATCAAAATCCACTGACATATTTGTTTAGAACTGATTTGATTGTAAATGGTGCTCATGCATATTTCTCTCCTGACTCAGGTTAGACGACTTTTTCACTCGAGAAAGTGATATAATTAGATTATGGACTCATTTTTGATTCACAAGACATTAACTGATGCACTGGCCGTGTTATGGGTTATTGTCGTGGGTAAACTGTTCCTCGTCATGATACTGTGATGGGGACAAGGAGATGAAGGAGCATGGAGGTGAATGGCATTAACATTAAACAGTATTATTTATCCAAAAATTGGAACTACAGACAGGAACTCAAGGGGTTGACATACAAAACCACACAAAAAAACTGAGGACCTGGAACACTTTAAATGCAAATGACATGACGAGAAACACCTGGAACTAATGAAACATAATAACATGAAGAAAACACAGCTGGAAACAAATGGGAAACAATCAGGGAGCAGGAACAGGAAAACCATATAAGGGCATGGAAACACACAGGAGGCAGAACACACACAAAACGCGGAACGGAGTCTGACATTCCTTCAATGTGGAGGCTTCTGATCTTTAAGTTTGTGGGGAAATCAATCTCTCCAGAATCACCTCTTTCTCACTAATACGCTCACGCTGGTCAGGTACCTGAGCTAATGGCTCCCAAAGCACTTCTGTCAACGAGAAGGCTTCTATTAATTATTCAGTCTCTCTATGGCTCTGAAACCACAGTGATACCTAACGTGGTATTCACAACAGTCTGCAGCCAGTGCTGACACAGGGCAAGTCAGCTTTTAGTGTTTTAGTTTTCCCCCCACGGATTGGATAATTAGAAAAATGGTGAAATTAGACACCTTAGAAAAAGTGAAATGTGTTGTAGGCTGATAGACAAAGTGACACAGGGACTAGCCACACAAGCGCTAGCCACATTGTTATTGGGACAGGTCTTAATTTTTTAACCATTTAATTACTATTTATTTTATTATAATAATAATGATGATGATGATGATAACAATACTATTTTTTAACCATTTACATACATAGTAATTGTTTTGTTGATTCAATTTAACTAGTATATATGATGTTAAATATTATTATAAAAAATAACAGTGGAAATTTTATCTTTAAAATAGTACCTTCAAGGAGTATTGCGCCAACTAAAAACTAAACCTAAAAATGCCACGAATTTCTAAATTGTGAATTCCAGACATGGAGATGAATTTACAAAATGACAATTTAGAAATATAATCAACGTAATCATTGGCTGTAAAATATGTTGGTGACAAGACATTTTTAATATGCGAGATATAGTAATCACGCATGACTAGATTAGTAATTCTAATGGAAATTCACTGGTCTAAAGATGTGGGGATCCTTCATTTCACGACATTTGCCATGATATAATACATAGGCGTACTATTGCAAAAATAAAAAATACATTTCGTAAGAATAAACACTGAATGGCATCAATGGCGACAGTTTCTTATCGCCCCATAATGGTGTAGTTACGACATCTACCAGCAGGGGCTACATTTTTAAGCTTACCAGCCAAACCTTGGCCCCTTGGCGAGTTAAATCCGTTCATTCACTGCTCTCGGACACAGGAGTGAGGGTTTGGCTATGTTTGTGAGGAGTGGGAGTGATTCTAAATGGATCACGTGGGATTCTCCCTTAAGTATATGGTGACGTCGCAGGGGCTCAGTCAGTCAGCGGAGAGTCGTCATTTCAACAGCTGCTTCCCCTCCCACTAGCCCACCCCACACATCATTTGAGAAAGAGGAGAGGCTTTGCTGCCTTCTACTGCACTTCAGGGTCGTGTTCCGTTAGACCAGGCACGGAGAGGCCTTTTGCTGCCATATTCTGGCAGGAACAACACGCGACAGCCACCCTACTCGCTTACCGCCGATGTTTTTTTTCCCCCCCTTTACTTAACTGGACATACCTCATGACTGCAGGCGCGCGACGCGGAGTGTGACCGTTGAAGTTCTTGTTCTTTTTCCGTCATCATAAATTCTCAATTCCCGCCTCTAGCCGCTGTTCATATTACAGGCATCCGCTGTTTAACTGAAGAAGGAGCGAAAGTAGCGGTCTCAGTGGCAGTTAACGGGAGATGCAGCCTAACGTTAACGTGTGCGGCGTCAGACAACAATAGCTCCTGACAGATGGAAGGAGGGGTTTTGCTCTACGATTTCAAGATGGAAAACGAAGAAATAAGCCTAAGTTCTTGCGAATAGCGCGAGGGGAAGTGAAGAGGTGGTTTATCGTCGGTTTTTCGGTGGTGTCGGAAGGAATGATGGCGCGCGGTGCGGTTCGACAGACGGCGCGCGCATCTTTCCACTCTGTCACAGAGTGAGGTAGGTCTAATAATATATAGATATCTCAATTTAATACTGTTTTTCATTTGTCTAATTAATCTTTGCCGTCCTCTAAAGGTAAAAAGCTCGGTTATGAGCCCTATAACATACTGAAGAAGATCAGTAAGTAGTTCGAACCCAAGTTGTTTGTAAACAGCATGGACTTAAAGGACAATGCAGGAGACTTGATTCAAATGCTTGAGGACTGTTCACTCCAGGAGTCTTAAAAATAGATACAAATCTCCTCCCTCTTATGTTTTGGTTAACCAAGAAAAATGGTAAATGTTGCCAGTTGGTGAAAATGTGGTCAAGTGGCCCAGATCTAGCTAACCTGTGAGCAGTGATGTAGGAAAGCACCACCGCTGCCCAGTGAGAGGGACTTTTGCAAGCTAACCACTACCTACAACTCTGCTCGCAAGCACGTTTAAGTCACTGTGATATTAATAAAGAACCGGTTGGACTTTGCCCCCATGTTCTAAAACTACTTACCATCTTTCTTAAAGTTACCCAAGTAAAAAAAAACATTAGGTGTGAAATACAAATCGAAACCGAAAGGATTAATGCAGGGCCTTTTTAGTAAAAGTAATGCATCAAATATGCAGTTCGTTAAAAGGACTGTAACATTGTTCAGCACCGACGCAGGCAGATTGTGACAGTAATATGCTTGAATCAACAAAACTATTTGCTCGCATGGGAGATGAGATGTCACATTAGTCACATAAGCCATATTGACATTTGAAAAAACAAACAGACAATTGAAACAACTGCTGAAGTATGCAGGGGCCAAGATGTATGCTGGCATGCTTCAGTCTCGTACAAATTATTCCACCAGGTGTGTGTGTGTGTGTGTGTGTGTTAAATTTGGCCACAGTTCTCTTTTAGCAGAACTAGGAGGATGGTATTCATCTCAGTCCAAGTTATGGATGACAGATGCTCTGAAAAAAAAAATGCTTTGAGCTGCAACCTCACGATATATGATTCATTAAACTCACCTTTCAAAGGAACATTCACAAACTTCTGAATGAGGTTTTTAAAGACCCTGGCATTTGAGTAATGGATGCAATTATATGTCATGAACGGCCAGAATGTGTCCCAGTAAGGGCCATATTACCAGGCTTAAGCAAACATTAAAATGTGGTGTCATATCTAGTACATACATACTTATATATATATATAACACAACCATCAAAGATATGAACAGTGACTATGCGAATGCAGAACCTATGATGAGTGATTTCACATGGGACACTCAATGTCAAATTAATCATTCCATCTGGGAGAATCATTAGCGCATATGGAGATTTACTGAATCCGGTGCACATTTGTTGTGATTGTCGATTGCATTTATTGCCCTCTGTATATTTATTTTTAAAATGCCATCCAGAATCTTTCTTATCACTTATTCATTGGCTTGGCCATTTTTGTTATTGTTAAAAGGTGTACGTTCAGATTATGGCTAAATGCATTAACCTAAACTTATCTTACAAAAACATTATTATGCATGCAAATTATTCATAATATTAGGCTTACAAATGGGTGTCATTGCAAATGCATGTCCTATTTAGAGAGACATGATACCTTTCACTTATTAAATTGAAAACGGTTTTTACATGGATAGTCATTAGAAACGTTTCTCAGCAATGCATTGGTTATGGAAAAAAAATGTTTAGCAAAAACCTGTGGGAGCAAGTGCATTAAAAAGCTCCTGCTTTTATTATTGTACGGTAGACTGATTGCTGAATTACGCTGATCTCCATCATATTAACTTTGTTTGCAGGTGCTTCCTATCAGAAGTCTTGCTCCTCTAATTGCTGACCGCTGTGACCACATCGCGCTCCTAATTTCCCTAACTGTATGAAACGAAAACTGGCGTAGCTGGAAACTAAAATAAAAAGCAGCTGATTTTATGAATTCCTCTCTTTCATTTACAAATACATCAATATTTATTTATTTCTTCTCGTTCCTCCAAACAAGCATGTTAGTGAATTTGGCAAAAACAAAAACACCTAGCGCCCAAGTGAGTGCAGTATGTAGCGTTCTCTAGTGAGGCTCTCATTACAGGATATCAAATGGATGACAAAGGAAACCTTTGGAGCATTTCATTCGCTCTGTTCTGAAGTGTGTTAACCTTTAAAGTAAAGCCAGGCTTAGCCTCTTTCCATCTTACTGTAATTGCCCACGCTGGGTGAGCACATTTGGTTGAAAAGGTTATCATCCTCTGATCCAGCTGTTGCAACAAAACAGGAAACAATCCACAGAGACAAACATTTAGTAGGTAGGTGGAAGGATAGTACATGGCACTCACAAAATAGGCATGAAATAGGGCGTAGAATTATTTTACAAAATTATGTCAGTGAAAGAAGTCAGAAGGTCACACTAAATGTTAATTGAGCTGTGGTTTATATGTTAGCTTGTATGAAGTTTGCACTTTTTTGCAACCCTGTTACCAATATTTGGGACATGCATAAATACAGTTTTAAACCCTATTTCTTGTGGTTTTGTTTTTAACCAATAAACATTACATTACACAAATTATACAGTACCATTAAAATGTTTGGAGTCAGTAAGAATAAAAAAAAAAAAAGAAATTGATAATTTTATTCAGTGAGGATGTATTCAATTTGCCAACAGTTACAGTTTAGACATTTGTAATGTTACAAAATATTTTTGTTTTAAATTCAGATCCTTACAATCATCAAATAATCCTGGATAATTCTTACTATAAAATATTAAGCTGTGCAGCTAATAAAAGAGTAATAATAACAAGTATTTCTTGAGCATCAAATCAGCCTATTTGAATGATTACTGAAGGATCATGTGACACTAAAGATTGGAGTAATGATGCTGAAAATGTAGTTTTGCTGTTGCATGGATAAATTACATTTTAAACCATATTAAAGTAGTAAACATTTTTTTTTATTGTAATGATGTTTCACAATTTTACTTGTTTTACTAAATTTTTCATCAAATAATTGCAGCCTTTGTGTGCATAAAAGACTTGCGACACTTAACCCCAAACTTTTTAACCGTATTTATTTTATTTAATATATTCTAAATTAAGGCATAGATGTGTATGTTCTGTAAATTTTAAAAATGAATATATATATATATATATATATATATATATATATATATATATATATATATATATATATATTATAGTGTAAATGTTCTTAAAATAAGTTGGTTAACAGGGTTGAATTGGTGATCTTGATGAATACAGTCAACACTGCATTTGTATATGAAAATGGAATAAAATAAAAGATAATAATTAGAAAAATAATTAATAGATATTTTATTTAAAATTACCTATTTGTCATGGTATGTTAATGCTCTATGTTGGCTTCTAATTTATGAAATGTCGTATCTTTCTGAAAAATAAAATAAAATAGGACACCAATTTGTGCTGTATTGTCATAGAACATTTATAAGCACTCCCTCTTCTGATGCTCTCAAAACAAGCCCAAACAAAACATGACTTTCAAAAACAAGACCCCTGCCTTACCTTTTTAATAATTTCTCTTCTATTTTTAGACCACCATTACTGGGAGGAAGTTCTAGAATCTAATAACAGTGTGAGAAAGCAATGGTTAAGAGACGAAATTGCTGGCAGGGAGGACTTTCCC
The DNA here is from genome assembly GCF_023724105.1 of Carassius gibelio. Lineage (NCBI taxonomy): Eukaryota > Metazoa > Chordata > Actinopteri > Cypriniformes > Cyprinidae > Carassius > Carassius gibelio. The sequence goes on from NC_068417.1 coordinate 29,463,245, forward strand.
TCTGGTGCAGTGTTGATAAGTTTAAGGTGGTGGGTGAATAAGGGGTGAGGGCTGTTATCACTCGCTGCCTATGGCTGCGGATCCTGCAACACTGCTTGCTGGAGCCTGAAAATTCATTTTGACGGATGCTTCCCCTCTCTGGCTGTTAGAGTGCATCTGGGTGGGGAGGTGGCTTAAAGGGCCTCTGAGGCAGTAGTGTTCTCCCTGAATGCCATGTTGTGCAAACCTTCAATTTAAACTCTCACGCAGGGCAGTAAAGGTTAGCTCATGATATGCAGAGACCCCCGTTAGCAATCTCCCTCACAGTGTTGCCATATACCGCAGATGCAGAAGACTGGAAAATCATAATGTTAGTGGTGTAGAGAGAATATTTTTGCTGTCGTAAACCTAGGTTGTATCAAAAATCACCAATGAATTTGCAGGTGATGTCATTGGCAACATTACTTTAACTGTAGCTGTACACAGCTCATGAATGTAATTTAAGATATTCTGCTATCCATTGTACTGAGACACTCCTCAGTATTACTCATTGTTTTTCTCTCCTCATTCTTAGAGCACAGATACATCAGTCTGAGGAAGCAGTCGTCCTTCAGAAGGGAACTGCCCCAAAGCATGACCGTCTGTCACTGGGGAGGGCCAGAGAAACGCATTCCTGCAACTCTCATGAACAGTTTGTCATCCCCCTCGTAGGTCCACCTGCGGCCCTGAACACACCCATCTGCCAGCTCAGATAACCCTCAGGCTGTTTGCAACACATGTTTGATGTGATTGGTTGTGACCGCCGCGCTTTGCTAAGCAGCCCCACTCTACATCATGCAGTGGCGTCGGCGTCACTGCTGCCCCATCAAGATGACCTGGAATGTCAAGCGGTCACTCTTCCGCACACATGTAGCAGGCCTTCTCTCGCTGGCCTCAGTCTTTGCCCTCTTTCTCATCTACTGTCACCAGGATTTGCTGCAGGGCCGGAGTTGGTTGCGAGACAACCCCTTGGTTTACACCATGCGGGGTTTGCGCCCCCAAAAGGAGCGTGCGAAGGGAAACCAAAGCTCACTGCGAAGCCTCTGGAAAGACAATGGTTATGTGCTCCCCAAACCGTCTGTTAACTTCAATTTCAGTTCTCACCAGGCTGAGATCACTGCCCGGGGGATAGTAGGGTTGGAGATCTTGCAGAGCGGGAACAACTCGAGCACTAACAGCAACACCAAGAGCTTGCACAGGGAAATGGGTGTGGGAGGGCGTCTAGCAGCCCAGCCTTATAACTGGCTGCTTAATGAGCCCTACAAGTGCAACGAAAGCAGTCCCTTCCTAGTTTTGCTAATTGCTGCTGAGCCAAGGCAGTTGGAGGCAAGGAACGCCATCAGACAGACCTGGGGCAACGAGAGCTTGGCCTTGGGTTATGGGTTTGTGCGACTCTTTCTGTTGGGAAGAATACCGAATGGGTATGCCCAGAGCCCCATTGAGGAGGAGAGCTTGCAGTACCATGACATCATTCAGCAGGACTTCTTGGACACCTATTACAACCTTACCATCAAGACGCTTATGGGCATGAGCTGGGTTGCTCGCTATTGCCCAAACGCCCGCTATGTCATGAAGACGGACAGTGACATGTTTGTCAACACAGAATATCTCATCCAAAAGCTGCTAAAGCCAAACGTGGCACCTCGACAGAATTACTTCACAGGCTACCTAATGAGAGGCTATGCTCCCAACCGCAACAAGGACAGTAAGTGGTACATGCCACCAGAGCTGTATTCCAGCGAGAGATATCCTATCTTTTGCTCTGGGACGGGCTATGTGTTCTCGGGGGACATGGCAGCGAAAATCTACAATGCCTCGTTGAGCATTCGTCGCCTTCACCTCGAGGATGTGTATGTAGGAATTTGCCTGGCCAAACTGCGGATCGACCCAATGCCACCACCAAATGAGTTTCTCTTCAACCACTGGAGAGTGTCATACTCCAGCTGCAAATACAGTCACCTGATCACCTCTCACCAGTTCCAGCCCAACGAACTCATTAAATACTGGAGTCACTTGCAAAGCAACAAGCACAATCCTTTGCCTTAACATGGCGAAGGATAAGAGCGGGCGAACACGCCATAGGAAGTTGCAGTGGGAAGGTTTCCGGTGATTAGCCAGGGCTCAGGGTGCAGTAGTGTTACCACAGCATGTGCAAAATTCAGCAGTTTATGAGGTAGGAAACAGCACAGTGTTTTTGGTATTGTGTATCAAAACTATTTTTATTTCAGAGAGATGTTATGTATTGTAATCCTGTCTTTTTAAAAGGAAGTGAGAGACATCTATGTGTGCAATATCTAGCATGCACAACAATAACCATCCGATGGCGGTACCGCCATTTTCAGGTGCCAATTAACGGAGACATATTAAGAGGCTGCCGAACTTCCTCTTCAAGCTAACGATCAAGTGGTATTACTAAGGGCCGGTTTTATCAAGATCCTCACTGTTTCTGTAAACAAAAGAAGAAAAAATTGGTAATATCATATGGTGGTGTATCTGTACTGTGACACATTTGATTCTCAATGATGTCCACCCCTGACATTAAGAGATGATGTTAATTTTTCTATCTACCTATAACCTGAAAATGGTTTACAGTTTCCAAACCAAATTAAAAACGGTATGTGTTAAAGAAAATATATGGAATTTAATTGCATCATAGATGTCAGATATGATTCAAATAATATTTTTCAAAGCTTTACAAAGACTAAATATACAGGTCTGCCCTTGATTAGGGCAAGTTAAAACTATTTATTAAATGTATTTCTTAAGCACATTGTCTCAGAGGTGTGGTCTCTTCCAGTGTTGTTCAAATTATGTGAAATTATCCAAATAATTATCAGCCTGAACAGAAACCCTATTTTACAATGTAATTATTTAGATCAGAACACATTTCGCTAAGCAAATTCAATAAAATAACCCACAAACAGACAATGAAAAACATGAAGAGTTGAAAGCATTTTTTGTTACCTCAGTGACCCCCAGCGGCATAAACCTTGACGGGAGACTGGAGATTCGATCAAATAAACATTATTGCAAATAATTCATTTCTAATTGACTTTTACAGACAGTTGCGCCCTTCGTTTGCAAAACTAAAAATATCTTAGTTGTCAAAATCTGCTTAATTCATGCAAATTTCAAAACATCATGGAGAAGTATCAACTTCCAAATCACCATTATGTACTCATTAAATTAAAATGAGACTTAAAAAAAATCCCAGAATCATTCCCCAGATGGAACTGAAGACTAATGCGTTAAAGATAAAGTAGATAGTGTTGCTATGGGTCAAAATATATAATTAGTGGGGGGGCTTCACAACACATTAGCTGAGAGTAATCCAATTAAATTGATGCCGGCAACATTTGAAGGGTTTATTTATCATTTTCATTACTCATTTGTCAGTCTAATTTTAATTAACCACATATTCGAGTGACTACGATAAGTGCTAGATGCAGAGTTTGTGCATCAATTTCCGGTGACTCAGAAGACATTTCAAAGTACCCTTCTCACAAATCATAAGCACTTGAGTTTCACAATAACAATTATTGTGGCATAAACCAGTCCCTTATTTTCCAGACCTTTACTTGTTGGAAAAACTTCAGTAATTACTAAAAACTGTAACCGCAAGTGACACTTCTGTGTGATGATATTAGCAACAATAACAGGAAGTGGTAAAGACTAAGAAAAATGAACAAACTTACTTGTGAACTGTAATGACTTGAGAAATTTGTAGTTGTTTATCTCACAATGCAGTCATTGTTTTACCATTTAACTCCGATCATTTGATGAGTTACATGGACCTGAGTTTCACAATATTGTGTCATAGTGAGTTCATTTCCAAGCCTATACTTGTGCTTGAAAAGTTTGTTTCCAACTCGACCCAGAAATACTAAAACAGACTTTGACAGTGGAACCATAACTTTTTGAAGATAAAAGTGAAACTTTACACTAGATTATAAATGGAATAGTTTCACTTGCAAGCTCTTGAGATTTCACAACACTTCTGCCAAATATAAGCACAGTACCAAAAATAAGAAGTGGTAATGACTAGCAAACTTTTTTACAAACTGCAGTAACATGATAATTTTTGGGCAGTCATTTATCTATGGAAATATTTTGTAATCAGATGATTTTATGCATCATATGGTCTATAAAAAAATCACTATATTTAAATGTGACAACGCAACACTCAAAATGTGCAAACTCTTCCAAGGATCAGGAGATTTCAAGAACCTCATTTCTTTAGACCCTAAAACCATCTGTTAAGAATTACATTCTTGGTAGACAGAAGTCAATTCACACAGCAACTTGCAACTCCAGTGCATTGCAATCCATTAAATACTCATCTGTTGTTAAGCATTTATCTCCCTCAATTAATAGGAATCAGAGTTATGGCCAAGGGCGAGAGAATATAACAAAAAGAAGCAATCACAGAGAAAGATTAGCACACTTCACCCACAACACTTTGTCCCACTGATTTACCAGAGAGAGAGAGAGCGAGAAACCAGGGGAAAAAAAAATAACTGGGGGCGAGTGATGAATGAACAGGAAAGAGGCTGTGACTGATCAGTATTGAAAACCTGTGCTGCTCTAAACGTGTGAAAAGTGAACCCGGGAAAAGAACTCTGATGTCCACCATGATGGAGTGGGTCGCCGAAAGCCCGGACCCAGAGACGTGTTTCCAGAAATATAGCAAGTACCAGAGTATGATGAATGTCCCAATAGTGCCAAAAGCCTATTGCACAGCAATGAGTTTGAAGAAGAAAAATTCTCGCTGAATCAGTAGTGAGTGTAATTTTGCTTGTAAATGTTTTGATTCGTAAACATATAAAGCAAATTCAATCAAATTATTCAAGCGTTGTCAATATTTTAAAGGCTAAATCCGTTTTACCAGTGTTTCTTTTTTTAGGTATGGTAATTCCTGAGCCTATGTGCTTCACTGTCTGTGATTTTGAGATGCTGGCGCCTTGCATGTGGAAACAGGTGAGGAATTTGGAATCATAGTTGGGACATGTATAGTCTCAGCCTCAGACGTCACGCCTACGGACTGTTGGCCGAACGTCTGATGCATATGGCACACAAAAGTGGAAATGCTTCAGCAGTGTTGAAATCCTCATCAGACTGGTTGAATTCTACAAGATTTCCGCGAAACGTGTGTCGAGTTCTTTAACGTTCCACTTGGAAACAAAGATACGGTGGCGCCAAACCCCCTCACGAAAGTCAGGATCAACGAAATGCTGGATTTTTAAAAGTATGTGAAATATTTAAAGTTCGCGCTATTGAATCTTTAAAATTTGTCAGAGTTTTACACACTGGTCTGTTATTGTGGTGACATTTCCACTCCTCAAAACATGATGCTGAAATGAAACGATCTGTGATTGGTTGTTTGTCCTGTCGGTCAAACAGCCTTGGCCAATGAAAGCTGCCATAAGATTCCAGACCTTGAGTCTGAACGTCTGGCTATGCGAGACTGGGAGATGTACAACACAGTGCTTAAACTCTCCTTTGTACTCATTAAAAGGATATTTCTTCATTCATATGAATACAATACTTCCCAGCTTTAGAATGACAGTGAATTTGAAGCCCCAAAAAGTGCACAAAGCTTCTTTTGAATAAGAAAAATATCAATTTTTACAAGTTTATAAAGTAAAATCTCTGGCTTTCCCTAACTGTGGCACACGCATTTATGAATGGCGTTTCAGGGGATGACGTAGGAGTAGTGCAATGCTCTCTCTTCTTTGCTACCGCATTCAACACCACATTCAATTACGTCCTAAGTCATCCACTGGAATGCTTCTCTCATAAATGCACGTACAACAGAAGCTAGAGATTAAATAAAAAACTATTTAAATATGGATATTTTTCTTACACAAACACAACACTTCACTTCAGAAGGCCTTTATTAACACCCCTGGAGCCATGTAGAGCACTTTTTATGATGGATGAATGCCCATTCACTGCCATTATAAAGCTTGGAAGACCCAGGACATTTTTTTTTTTAATGTAACTTAAATTGTATTCGCCTAAAAGAAGAAAGTCATTTACACCTAGGATAGCTAGAGGGTGGGTAAATCATGGGGTAAATCGTTTTAATGTGAACTATCCCTTTAAATAACCACTGTGGAATCACAGACTTTTTTTTTTTTCAATAGTGAACGTAACAAAAGATGTGCGAGTAAACCTTTATTAATGGAAATAACCGACAAGCCGGATTAGCCAGAGTGCTTTTTTTTTTTGCAAGGCTACCAGACCAAGGAAAATGTTTCGTTAACGAACACTGTGAATAATTTCAGTCAATTTAGCTAAACCCACTTTTTTCATTAACTCAGACATGTTCATTCAGAGAGCAAATAGGAGCAACATATGAATGTGAACCTGTGAATACAGCATCGGAGTCAACAACATGATGTTCTTTTGTCCATTTCTTTATTATTTTTAGTTTATTTAAAAATTCATTAAAATGCAATCGGTGCATACAGTGACTCGAATAAGCTTTTTGTATGGTGAGCATGTTTTTCATTTCTGAATGAATATTCATTTTCATATTTCTTCGGGTCATAAAATGAAAAGTGTGATAATGTCCTGAACTCACAATGAAGAATAAAAGTGTCATTCAAAAAATTAAATCCTCAATAAAACTGCTGATGATTAGACACCGAACTTTTCTCTTTTTTCTTTATAATGGACACTCTTATTTCCCATTGACTCTATCATTATGATAAATAATAGAACGGAGCAATGCAAGATTATTCCTGTGCAAAACATATCCAATTCTACTCCACCCTGGATCCGATAGAAAAAATGTGTCCTTGTGGATGTTTGCCAAAGTAGAACTGTAGTGAGGAAACATAGCCCTACACCAGCACTTAAGACCATCTCATTTAAAGAGCACAACACTGCACAATTTCTCTGACCAGTAATGGCTATGTTTTCCGGGAGATGTCCAAATGGAAAAATCAATGTGTTGATCTGTTTTGAGCTGTAGAAGGACTTGCTTTCATGATAGCAACACTGCTATAAAAGGCTCTTGAAAAAGCTGACGAGGAACAGACCCCGATGCTATTTTTGACCACATAACAGGTGGCAACTAAGGCCCATCCTTTATAACCCTCATACCTCTGTATCTGTTAAAACACAGCGCAAACAAGCTCTAGATCCAACATAATAGCCTCCAGTGGCCATTTGTTACTTCTGGCTAAATGACTTGTTGCTTCGAAGGATCGTTCACACTGTGTGAACCCTTTGTAACCCAAAGACAAGCTCACACTGATTTCATTTTTTTTTTCTTTTCATCAAATGTCAACTACAACTGATGGCTGACATTTGTTGTAAATATTCCAAACATTGGCTTTCTTCCACAATGTCCTGATTCTGGCAGCAGATAGAGACAGGGTGATGGAGTACAACTGATTATCATGGATCTGTTATCAAAACCAAACACGCAAGAGATCTTCATCAACGGAAGATTATTTACAATTAGCACAATTAATGGGTGCATATCTTTGTGTAATTTCTCATATCCTCCAGTCCGAAGCAATTTTACTCAAGATATTAAATCATAATAGCTGTAAAATGATATTTTATGGCGCATTTTAACAGAAAATCCATTAGAAAATGGACATTTAACTTTTTATACATTTTTGTGTGTGAAAAAAAAGAATCCTTACTGCAACATGAAAAGGCATTCAAGTATATTTTGCACTCAGTTGTTAACTATTGATAAAAACTGAACATTCACAAATATTGAATAAATATTCATATGAGTCTGAATCAAACCTTGAATAACACATGCATTTTTATTGAACGCTATTGGTTGTGTGATAACAAATATCTTGAAAATGTAAAACAATAAAAACCTGACAGTTCTCCTCACATTAACAACAGTAAAATCCCATATTAAAGAGTCCATGGTAAGAAATATGATATAAAATTGTTCATTTTATAAAGATGTTGTTGGCACAGCGGTTCAAACACTTCAAGTTCGCATTAATTTTTTATTGAGCTTTCGATTGATTTAGTGGTCCGCCGAGTCTGTGCCAAAGCGACAAACCTTGACCATTTCTGTTTACAGTGAATTAATAATTTATGACGCTTAGTATTAATGTGAACTTGAGATCATCATAATAGCTCAAACTCTCCGAGAATGCCATGAACAATCATGAAAATCCTCTCGATGTTAATGCTTCCTATGACAAGTTTTGATACACTTGACTGCTCCCCTTTAATAATTTCCAAAAGGAGGAACCCCTGCTATTCTTGGCGGTCATTTATCATACTGGAAAAGCATACTAATCTAAAAAGGGAAATAAGCATGCTGATTGCTGGAGGAACTTAAAGCTTTTATATCTCACTTCCCAAATGAAACACTGTTTCGTATAGTGCACATGGTAACAAACAGCAGACCCCTCAACAAATTCAAGCTGTCAACTGGAGCAAGACTTCAGGGTTGACTGCTCCAGACAGACAGCCAGTATGTCAATCCGGTATGTTGTGCAGAACTTGAGGAAGGCATCCGGGGTCTGTAAAAAGGCCTCTAAAGTCCACAGCTTTCATTATGTGCTCTAGAGGGATTTCAATTAAGCTTTTGAGAAGAGAAAAGCAGGAGCCATATTCAGAGCAGTTCAAACAAGTTCAGTCACGCACAACATCTTTAATAAAGAAGTGCTTGATTTATATAATTTATCTGATCATGTTGACCTTCTTACAACACACTATACAGAGTTCAATGGTTGGGATGGTAGTTACATCACAACTGAGAGAGAAACATTGTGAAAACATTTAGATGAATCCTATTTACACAATTACATAAATAATCAATATTGTTTATATGGTCATATGCATTTGAAAATGTAGTAATATTTTCTATATTTAAGTTGAATACTTGAGAACTTAGTTCAAACTTATCTATTTAGTTAGTTTAAACAAGTTCAGTCGTGCACTAAAAGTGATGAATTAATAAAAAAATGGATGATTTTCGAAAGAGGGATACTAATGTAAACAAGGAAATGCTTCTTGAACTGTGTGAAGTTTTGTTTATGCGGTCGGCAAACTTTCTTACAACACATTTTTTTTATATTCCCACTAGTCAGTCTATGTCAAAGTTCAACATATACATCACAGGAAACCCCTGTCACTTACTGTATGTAATATTTTTTTATTACAAATCAAGATATTAATTCAATAATTTTGGGTTACATGGTTCAGAACTCTGGGTTACAGCACACCCGATTAAGATAACCAGCTTGTTTGAAGAGAGGCCCATGCATGAATGTGTTCCAGTTCACATGAAGTGCTTCTTGAACTGTTTGCAGTGTGGTTTATGTGGTTGGCTCAACTCTACTGTGACACAACACAATAGAGAAAAAAAAAAGTTTTTTTTTTTTTTTTTTTTCTTTTGCACTGCCACTAGTTACTCAACTAACAATGCCCTACATACACACACATCACAAGAGAATTCTCTCTTTTTTTTACCTCAAAAGTAAAAAATCTGAAATCTAATAATAATATTAGTTCAATAATTCTGGGTTAGATGAGATGGTTGTTCTGAAAATGACACAACAACTCAGGGACAGAAACATGCAAAATCTATATACAGTACATCATATTCCCACAAATAAATATTTTATATTGTTCATTCATTCCTTTTTCTCAAAAGCAGTACAATTTTCATAGATTAACATTGAAAATGTAGCAAGATGTCAAACTTGATTTATTTATGTTCATAGATTATAAGTCACTTCTCTATGTAAAATGGCACATTTTTTAAGTAAAAATGCTATTCATCCGCCTTCTTGAGCAGCACTTGGCTGTACCCTCCTCTGTGGCAGACACTTTCTTTCTATTGTTCCTCAGAATCACCTTTCGTGAGGTGTTTCTGTTGCGGAAGCACTTGATTAATTTCCTCAATCTCCTCCAGATACAGTTCCATGCACAGTTAAAGTACCAATGGCGAGAGTTTTCCGGCCCCTTCCCGTTGCTCCTTCTCGCAGGACTTATTACTATGCATGGCGATCTTTGTTTTGCGAGGTCAGGCTCCAGAGGTGCAGGCAGGGTGCGAAGCTCGCCATCTTCCCTCTCCATCCTCCCCTCCGCTCTTGCAGATAATGAAGTCAAAAGTTTGAAAAGGAAATGGCGCCATTCTTGGTTTTATGATAATTGGCCCATCTGTCATTCCATTAATAAAGCGGATCAGCTCAATGTGTTTGGAGCGAGCGCTGTTGGGAAGCTGGGCAGGGCGCATCCAGGAATGACAGGAAAAACAAATTACTTCCTCCGCTCCACGGGCACGGATTCTTCAAGCTTGAACATGGCACGTTGTACGGCGAACGCATGAGAGGCGGCTGTTTTTGAAGACATCTTGCCCTGCATTAGGAGATGATCACAATAACGGAATGAGCATTTGAAATGCGTCTGTAGTGTGAACAGCTTTTCTTGGCTGTTTATCTGAAGACGAGCGATGTTCACGGGTGGGTGACGGCTTCAGATCTCGGAGCCAGAGGGTCTTGGGCCTTGGGTTTCGGATCCACCGAAGGCTACGGCGTAACCGGGCTGTTGCATTGCCATGGTAACCAACCACTGATCTGCGAAGTTGTGGTGGAGAGGAGTGGCAGTGACAGAGAAATGACAGACACATCACAGCACACATGAGGAGAGGAAGAGTATAAGAGAGACGGATAGAGAGAATGATATATGCAATGGAGAAAGACACCTGTGGTGGACTGAGTGGAAAGAAATGGAGAATGTATGGGTGTGTGATTCATATACGTTAACTTGGCAAGTAAAGGCCTGCTCACACCAAGAACGATAGCTATATTCGCGTTCACACCAGATAACGATTATGACGTATTTGCATTCACACCAGATAACGATAATGACCTGTTTATTCGTAGCTCGTGTGCTGCAGTTATAAAAGCCATGTATACACACATGAAACCCCTAAATAACGATTTTGGTATCGTCAATTTGTAACCGAAGTAAAATTACCACAACCAAACACGAAACAGTTTTGTGTTTGGATTGCTACTTTGCAGAGCGCATGCTTAAAGGGTTGCGTGTCCACTTATTTTAAGTGACACTTATTATGTAACTTTGGTCTTGTTTTATGGGCTGAGCTCGTTAAGTGATCCCGTTTATGGAGTTCCTAGAGTGGTGCAGGTATGACGCCAGAACCCAGATGCCTAATTCGCTGCTAGTTCCTTTGTGATCTTCCTTTGGGGTTTTATAATGGGATGTTTCAATCAAGTCAAATAAAGCTTTTGGAAAACATAACTTACTTGTGTAGACATGATGATACTTTCTAAAATGTAAACTGCACACACCCAGACGGGAAACATGACTTTTGAAGCAGTAATGTTTATTTTAAACTCTTTCCCTACAATAGACAATATTTCCTTTCATTTATGAGACAATGCTTCCCAGCCATTGGCAGAACTTTCCGAAATTTATGAGACAATGCTTCTCGCCATTGACGGAATTTTCCGTCTATTACGAGACAGAGCTTCCCCTCCATTGATGGAATTTTGTGTCTGATCACCAAATATTAGTCATTATATATATTAAAACTGCCTAATGTTACCAAATGAAATGAAGATTCAAGAAGTGGTATAGGACTGTGTGAGCTGTGGAAGTGTTAATGGAAGCAATCCACTTGATCTGAATCTGATCCAAACGTAGTCTTTGACAAAAACACGACTTTCTCAGCTTTTTGTTCAAAATGAAACTTACCCACATTTAAGTGTTGATAAAAATAGATTGCATCTAAAATCTTTTTTTGTTTTGTTTTGTTTGTTTAAATGCAGATGCTCTGTTCTTCGTTTTGACAATATTGAAATATTCTCGGGGCTCTCGTGAGAAATTGCCTAATTGCCTAAACCTGTACAAAGTGAATACATTTCAAGGAAATCTACAAATAGATATAAACACATATTAGATTAGATTATTATCCTTGAAAAAATGACTCACTTCATCCTAAAAGCCGCTGAAGGAAATGTTTTGAGGAAGTTGATCTTTAAAAAGGCCATTTTTTCTGGAACAACTTATTTTTTTTAGTATGTGTTTCCTGATGAAATTCCATCCATTCTAGTAAAAATTCAGCAAAAATAATCACTTATGTGACTATTTGAGATCATATTTAAAGGCAAACACACCTCATTTTATTTAAATAAATGAGAGCAAAGTCACATTTACCATTGCTTTGCTAATTTCCTGGGGAGAAATCCACCCATTCAATAGGACTTAATGCGATCAGGAATTTTAAGTAAAGGCAAACGATTCCCCTCGTGTTTACATTTGTCACCTCAGTTCATCACGCTAACCAACAGAAAACTGCTAGGTTTAAAATTTACTTTTGCCTGAACTACTCTCTATACATGACTACACTTTTAACAATATACCTTCCAATGAAATTACACAAGTTTTTTTTTTTTTTTTTTTTTTTTTTTACTAAAACAGTTTATATGCCTAGCACAATTAAAACTGCACAGGCAGTAAACAACACATTTAATTAAAAGAGTTGTTTGTATACATATTCTATTGATTGTGACAACAGTTTTTCATTAAATTACGAAATGTATTTTCATAGTTTACTGATACACTTCTACCTTTTTTGAATGGGGTTTTGAAACAATGCTAACAGCACATGCTAATAAACAGTAGCTGGTGCGAAGTAAAGGAGGGAACATGCTTGTCATTTAACACTGATGTGTTTTACTGTGAAAAGAAAAAGATTATAGAAAACTTGATAAGGAGATGCTGCAAGGTCATCGCAATTCCTGTCTGAGATAAAGTAGTCAAGCTTTTGGCGGGCAGAAGGAGTCTCTGAAGCCAACTGATAAAAGCTCCAACGCTGAGGATACTGAACGTCTTAGGTGGAAAGGTACCGATAACATAGATGGGCCTTAAGATCCAGGCCATCTATTTGGAGGGGAAATGAAAGGCTGACAAATCAAGTGACAAATTGATACGATTGAGATTACCTTCAAAGCGTACACTCAGTATGGAGACGAGAGGGTTTATCTAGAATATTTCAGGTGTCAGCTTCCTCCTCCATTTAGGTTTCTTATTTATTTTTTTAGAACTACAGAAAATCTGTTCAATATACTATAATGTGCCTGTCATGTCGTCTTGTTGGGGTGGGGGGGGCTGATGGGGGGTTCGCAGAAATGTCATAGAAGAGTCTTTTTCCCCCCTCCAAAATAAACTTTTAATCAGAAGAAGCTTTTATGCTTTTAAAGGTTCCACGTGGAACCATAAATGCCAATAAGTTTCCTTTTAAGAGTGTACATTTATGTCTGGCCCTTTAAAATACTGATATAGTTTTTCATTTTATATACCATGTCTATTTGGTTTTGTTTTCAATCGAGAATTTTTTATTTAAATACATTGAGTTCTAAATTCTAATCTTTACTAAAGTTAGCTTTAGTATTTTTCTAAGATATTGGATTATTTGAATATTAGGTCACGCTTCATTTTAAGGTCCAGTTTATCGCCATCAGCAAACCATTGACTTTTGGCCGAATAAGCTCCTAATTTGCTGCTTATTAATGCTTATTAACTATCACAATTCCTAGACTGATTGATTTATGATTGTGACACTGATCTTTTTTTGGGATATCCTAAAAGAGCTTGGCTAGGATAATAGGTTAAACTGTTAACTTGCTCAAAAACCCATATAATATTTTTAACAACCATCAATGAAATAAGGAAACTAAGGAACTTAAGTATAAACAGATAAAAGACTTGGTAAGATAGTCCAATGAATTGCCATTATATAAATAGAGCGGGAAACTAGAACAAAAACAACAGGAAATGGAAAAAAAGAAAAGAAAAACTAAAAGTCAGTGATAATGAAAACAAAACTGACATTATTGTTCATGACAATTATTCATTTAAACACCTAAACCCAAAGTATACTTAAGTTTTCACAAGTAGGAGGAAGTATTATTATGGTTTATGTATTCGTATTTTGTCCAGAAACCGCAGTTTAAAGTTCAAATGCCTTAATGATGGATTTGTTTCTCAAAAACAAGTAACTTTTAGCTTCCAAAGTCGTTAATTGATGGACTGGAGTTGTTTGGATGTACTTTGATGTTTTTATCTGCTGTTTGGACTCCCATTCTGACGGCACCCATTCACTGCAAGTGATCCATTGGAGAGCAAGCGATGGAATGCTACATTTCTCCAAATCTGTTCTGATTAAGAAAGAAACTCATCTTGGATGGCCTGAGGGTGAGAACATTTTCAGCAAACTTACATTTTTGAGTGAACTGTTCCTTTAAGAAGTAGCCCATGCCTGTTTTGTCCTCTATCAACTGAAGGTTTTTTTTGGACATGGGGAACTCTTGATACACAACAGAACCAGCCATGTACCTTTGAAAAGCAGTAAAGCCTCCATGACATATTGCTTTCTCCTCCCAATCAAAATGTGATTCACACTTTTTTCACACCTGGAACTGTTCAATTATGGGGCGCCACACTCGGGTGGAGGTATCTATTTCCCCCAGCCCCTCTTTGGGGTGTATTTCATTTGCCTTCTTGAATGGACACCAGTGGATTACTGCACTCAAGAAGCTGTGAAATCCCTTCTGAGACCTTGAACAACTGGGATCACTAGTGTGTGCTCTTTCAACAAATGCCACCAAGGGCAAACCATCCCTCCTGAATACAGACGAGAAGCCCCCGCTATACAGTACTATTAAAACACACTGTATATTTTTTTTATTCAAATCCCACTTGAGTAATTTCCTGATCCCAGCAAAATTAAAAATTTAATATTTAGCCTTTTATCAAAGTTATCTCCACTCCTCTGTGTCTTTCTTTTTTTTAATTCTTATTATTTTCTCTAATTCATGTTCCTTTACTGTTCTCCTGTGTCTTTTTATCTTTCATTTCTGTTCTCTTACCTTTGATCTCATTTATGGCTCATATCATTTCTCTACTTTATTTCAGCTGAATTACATTTCCTGATGTTTTCATGTGGCAGAAGCAAACAAATCAAATGTTGGTTTGTTTTATTTGCAGATGAGCTGTTGGTGTGATGTACTGTAACAATTTGTGTTTGTACATTAAAGAAAAACAGCTTTTTTAAGTAATGATAATAGTGGGAATTGGTGAACCCTTGGTGAATTTTTTCCTGACCTGTGCATAAATTTACTTGCTTGTTATTGCTAATATGGCTTGGTTTGTTTCACTTTATTTTCTATTTTTAAAAGTCTGATTACTGATAGTAATAGTACAGATTACTGTAAAGCTAAACATGTTAAATCTGGGAAGGCCTAGAAAGCCATGTCGAGTGTAAAAAAATTAAATTTCAAATATATTGTCAAGTCCTAAAATGAATAAAATAAATTTTCACTAGATTACTCAGTTTGAGTGAATTGGTCATTTGGTAATAAAAACGTTTATTTTTATTTAATAAAAACGAACAGTTTGTCCATGCCCCTTGAATGGTTGTCCACCCTGTCGTATTGAGGAATCCGCCCCTTTAAGAAAAGACCCTCCCCTTTAGTGACATCAGGACAACAGATTATTTTCTCTTCAGTGGCGGGAATTTCAACGGCTGAGGTGAATAAGTTGGTGACTTTTCAACTGACAAATTTTCTTTCTGAGTTTGCTTGCTTGCTTTGCCAAAGCTTAACATGTCCACTCTCTCGGCATAAAATATGAGTGATTCGAAAACAGTATTTTCAAAATATGTAAGTTTAAATATACCAAATTCTCTTCAAGAACCAGACTAAATATTTAGCTAGTCACAGTTTGCTGTAAGATAATATGCTAATTAAAGCTCAAAATGTTGGCCACTTAGACTCGATAGAGTGGACACATGACAGGGTGGACATAGCATTAATTTGTAGTTAATATTGCTGAAAATTTAAATGAACACACATCAATGTGACTGAAGATATAATTTTATTTTTTACTGAATAAATAAGTTGAATAAATGTTTCATCGTCATTTGTGCATTCTGCATTATGTGTCCACCCCGTCATGTGTTGATCCACCCCGTCATCTTGATATTTTACAATAATATTTTAAATAATTATTCGATCACATCTGTATAATCCAGTGTGTTCAATAGCTAGGTGTGAGGGCAAAAAAACACACACAAACAAACTGCATCCAAATATCACCATTTTCTCCAAATAAGAAAAAATACATGTGCAAATTGTATGAGTTTCTTTAAAAACATTTACATAAATGTTTTTATGTATTTATAATTCAAAAGCAAACAAATAACTCCGTTTAGGAAAGGGACATCATACATTTCAGAAAATATAATTTGCATCTTAATTTTACATTGAAAATGTATTTAACAGTAATATATATATATATATATATATATATATATATATATATATATATATCCATTACAGAGAGAACATATATATATATATATATATATATATATATATATATATATATATATATATATATATATATATATATATATATATATATTTCAAATAATGGCCCATAATTGTCTAAAATAAAAATGTAAAAAAATGTTAAAGGTTATACAAGAACGCTTTATAACACTTCACAAAATGCACTGAATTAATATCGATTTGTGATGAAATTGTTGCTTTTTTAACATTTTAAAACTGAGATTTGAAGGCCTGTAAAGGCATTTAAATGACTAATAACTTACGAATTCAATTGTTCATTTTCTACCCAGAATGCGGCCTTTGAGACAAGCCCTTATGTGACAAAGCGCAGTAACCTTCTCTAACAAAATGCCACAGCTTATTGCCAAGACGAGTCTGTTGTACCTTCGTCGGGAGGAGATGTTAGTTGGCTTTGACAGGAGGGAGGAATCGCGGCCAGTTCAGTGAAGCGATACTCGAGAGATTATTGGAATGGCACACTCTCCTCTCGTGAACTCAATTGAGGCGTCATTCCATCCCCGTGCCAAATCATTTAAAAGCGAAAGACAGAGCGTCCACAAATGACACCAGGCCGATAAATAAAAAGACACGCGCCTTTCCATTGGCGGGAAGGGTTTTAATAAGGCAGTGAGTGCAATCAGTGCCTTCACTAGTGCCTGCCTCCATATAGCCAGGCATGATTGTCCGCCAGGGACGGTGATTTATGAGGGCAGCCGCAGCAGTGGATTCCTGCTTGATTACATGGCTGCCCGCAAATGCATGCAGCAAACAGATATTAAATCAGCGGGGCATATTCCGATGACACCGCGCTGAAGGGAGCGTGGGCGAGTGGTGTCTTCTCTCGGTGTGGGTGGGGAATTGCGTTTCCAGCAGAGTTCGGTGTATGCCGGTCATTACTTGTCATGAGACTGTAAATACTAAGGAGGGTTTTCCCATTACTGTGACATGTGGGTTACACGGACCCTTGAGACTCACTAGATGGGAAAAGGGCAAATGTGTGGCGCAGAAGACAGTGTGCATTTGCACTTTAAAAGCCTGAAGTTTTTATGTTCGTTGAGAAAATAACTAATAATTAACGATCATGGTCTACAACAGTGTTTTCCAGGCTTTTTATCTTATGTGGCCCCACGGGTGTATTAGAAACACTTTAGATGTGCAGCAAACCAGCAAAATATTTAGTCATCATTCATATGGACAGAAAGGTAGTAAGGAAATTGTTAAAATAGTCCAGGTGACATCAAACCTTAATTTGATCAAGCTATGAGAATACTTTTTGCGCACACAGAAAACAAAAATAACGACTTTATTCAACCACTCTTCTACCGGTACTGGGCCTTGAACGTGGTAGTTGCTTTGCTGTCTATGCAGAGTCAGAAAGCTCTCAGATTTCATCAAAAAATATCTTAATTCATGTTCTGAAGATGAACAAATGTCTTACAGGTTTGGAAAGACATGAGGGGGGAGTAATTATTGACAACATTTTCATTTTGGGTAAACTATTCCTTTAAAGGTACCATATAATTAAGTGTTATCTCAAAATACCCCACAGAATTTTTTTATAGCTTGTTGAAATTGCTACTCTTAGGGTACGAGCCAAAACGCGCTATTATTTGTGTTCGTCCCCTTTAAATGAAAATGAGCTGGTGCTCCCACCTCCCTGTTCAGACTGTTACTGTCTTCACATTGCTTCCAAATGAGAATTTTAAGTACCACATTCCTATTTATGGCCATTCTGGTAGCACATGAAGGGAGCATTAGTGAAAACAGGCAGTTACAATGTTAGCTTTAGCAACATTAGCCTTACAGAGGGCCAAGATCTTTTGGAAATCAAAATATGATGCATGATGCTTTGTCTGGAGTCTGGATGTTTGCGCACTAAGCGTTGGTATCGATCCCTCTTTCAGAAGCAATCTTTGCACAACTCCAGCGCTGAACTGACCCTCGTTTGTGAGGCAGTCCAGTGTAAAATGTTAGCACAAATGTTTAGGACTTTTTCATTCTTTCATTCTATCCTCAAATTTGAGTTAACCACCTTGTCTTAAGCTGTCTATGGAGACTCCTATGTTCGTTGGTGCATCCCAACACACAACACTTTTAATGGCTCTTTAGCGCTGACAGCTACAGCAAGAAAACAGTAATGGTGGACCGCTGCTTCTCACTCAGGGCTGTCTATATGCCAATAGGGCAGAAAGCATCACAAATGGACAGGACTTTCACCGACTATGTCATCATTGTAGTGAGAAACCTGGAACTGCTCGTGTGGAGAGACTTTTATGATTTTTTGGTATTATAAAACAATGAGTGGGTGTATTTTTACCATTATAGGCTAGTTGTTTTCACACACTGTGGCCACACAGCTCTGTTCAAACACCTTATAAAAGTTATTTTTTCATTCTATGGCACCTTTAAATTGCTTACTCACCGATGGATTATCTGCAGTGCAAACAGCAGAAAAAAAAAATATCCACAAATAATCCACATGACTCCAGTCCATCAATTAACATCTTATGAAGAAAAAAAGTTGTGTTTTTAAGAACAAATCCATCTAGACGTTTTTACTTCAAATGAATCAGGAGCGAAACATGCACAGATCATGCACTGTTTACGAGTGAATACAGTCCAAAACAGTTTTACACAAATATGTTGGTGGATTTTGATGTGAGAGGAAAACACGTTTTTACGGCCTTTCCCTTGAGGAAGAGTAATTATGGATTTAGATCTCATATTTTGGTCAGAAGCAACAGTTAAAACCACTTATTGATGGATCTGTTTATTCCAAATGCACAGTGTTGTTTTTTTTTTTTTTGTGATGGACTGGCATCACATGGATTATTATCATCCTTTTATCAGCTATTTGAACTCTTGTTCTCTTATTATATACACACATACGTCTTCATATAGGAACTGAACTAAATTCCTGTTTGGATATTGCAGTGAATCATCCTTTAAGGGCTGGTTTTTGAAAAGATTTAAGACAATAAAATAACTTTTCCTTAAGTGTGTCCTTAAGTATTATTACAAAAAGAAAGTGAAAGGTGAAGACATGCTGCTCGTCTTCTTTGAACAATATTAATGAGTATGGAGTTCAAGCCATTAAACTTTAAAACATGTAAGCAATAAATAATTCAAAGTTTATTTTTGTTTCCTACTCTGCTGAAAGAGAAAGACGCAGCTTCGGACTATAGAACAATTTATACGGCCAGCTTTGTGCTGTAATATTTATTATTGTTGCCAAAATAACCATAAGATGGATAACTCGTGTTGTTGTTTTAAAAAGTGACAAGAACAGCCTGAATTCTTTTAGGTTAAATCATAAGGATTAGCGGGATAGAAAAATCAATTGCCTTTTTCTTGCAGACGGCAATATGGCAGCTTTTGTGAAAACCAGAGATTAGGGAGCAGCATTAAATCACTTGTCATAAAATGGGGAAACAGAAAAAAAAAAGGACAACTGAAACTAAATCTGTTGGTTCCATGTCGTGCGTTTTACAGAATAGCATAGTGCCACCCTATGGAGCAAAATGACATAAAATGACAAAAAAAAAAAAATTAAAAAACAAAGAAATAACGTACACACTAAAATATCCAAAACACTGGACAAATAACTCTATACACGCTATTTTTAACATAGCGGGCGGCCAGTTGAGTGAGTTGCTTCCGGTGTCACGCGCTTTTATTTATCTCCACAGAACAGCTCTTATGCTGCTTGATACCGCCACAAACTGTTAACGTTATTTCTTATCAAATGTATGTAATGTCGCAATTATAAACACACTTGTTTGTAGCTCAAAGTACTGATGTCTGTCAGTACTTTTCTCAACGCTGATGAACCAGTCGTGTGATTTAACTTATGGGTGAGGCATTTTTAGGCATAGTTTGTTTGCATGTCAGGTGCCAGTGTTCTGAATTCATACATTTAAAATAAACCTTTAGTGTGCATAAATATGTGACCCTGGACCACAAAGTCTTAAATCTTAATATATATAAAGCTGAATAAATAAGCTTTAATTTTTTGGATAGTACAATATACAACTATTGTTATACAATATACAGATACAACTATTTGAATATCTAGAATCTGAGGGTGCAAAAAATAAATAAAAAAAATCTAAATACTGAGAAAATAACCTTTAAAGTTTTCCAAATGAAGTTCTTGGCAATTAATTTTACTCATAATAAACTGGGTTTTGATATATTAAGGGTTTTGATATCTAAGTTTTTTGTTGTTGTTGTTGTTGTTGTTGTTGTTGTTGTTTTGACACTTGCTAAAAATAAACACCAGCACGTATCTGCAATGCTACAAAATCATGCGAACCCGGGTTTCTGAGCCGCTGTGGCCCCCTAGAGGAAAACAAGTTAGTGTCTCATAGTGTTCAATGATCAGGACAGGCTGCCAGCACAGTTTCTCATGACCCGTGGAGGGCGGGGCTTCTTACGTCACATCAATGTGCTTCCGGTTAAGAGGTACGCGCACTGTGTTTTGGACTTTGTTGCAAAATAGGAAAAAAAGGGGGTCTTATGTAAAACCGGAGGGCTTTTTATTTATTAATCGGTGCTTGTCGTTATTTACACTCCAGCTATGTTTACGAGAGGGTGTCTTTACAGATCCAGACAGACTTACCAGACTCTAAGGTCATTATGAGGATCATTAATATTAGATAATATAATTTAACATGATCGTGTTTGGTGAATTCAGCACCGTTCGTTGTGTTTGTTCCGTCTTGGACGGTAATAACATTAACCTACTTTAGGAGACAAAAGCCATATGCTGTTTTTAGGGTCATTAGGTGTTTAAATCCCCCGCTGTGTGATCTGATCAGCTTACAGTCTAGCTGTGAGATCCCTGTGAGTTAGACAGTTAAACAACATGACTGATTTCAATGGCCAGTCTAACTCTCTTGTGTCTGCTCTAGCTGCGTTCGCCTTCCTTGTGTCTTCAACATGTCTTTTCTACAGACCAGTGATTATAACAAGGTCGTCCCGTGTGTTCATCTAAAGCCTGTTGTTTTGATTTCTCCCTCAGTTTGAACCTAATTTCGTGTGGTTTGTCTAGAATGGGGAATTTCACGTCGACGGCGCCTGGGTTGTCAAGCTCGGCGTGTTCTCAGTTTGTCCAGGTAAACTTGTACCTTACTGGTGTGTTTAGATTCATACTAGTGTTCAGAAAATTAAAAACCTGACTTCTTGTTTCAGTCATGTATGAAATCTGTGTTTTTCTGTGAAGCTAAAAAATTCCACACAGTCCAGACTCAAGATCAGAAAGACACTGAATGAATCATTTAGTTGTTGTTTGTGTGTTTTTTTTTTTAGGTTTTCTTCCCATTTCAATCACATCAGCAGTTTTTATGAGGAAAATCTAAATCGTATGCCTTCAGTGGGCTATCTGTTTTAATGCATTAACCAGGATCTTGTTACACAGGATGTTGTGTCCAGCAACTGTGTTGTGATATTCTCCAAAACCACGTGCCCGTACTGTAAGATGGCGAAGAACGTTTTCAACGAGATCGGCGCTGCATATAAAGTTGTTGAACTGGATCAGCACAATGATGGCGGACGTCTCCAGGAGACCTTGGCACAAATGACAGGTGCCAGAACAGTACGTCCTGTCATTTATCGACGTTTATAAAACATTTACAGTCCTGGATGCTGATTCGAATTATGCACATGGTAAGATATATTGTTTCTGCCAAAACAGTGTTGTTGATCTTAAACCTTTTAACTCCTTCAGGTGCCAAGAGTCTTTATTAACGGGCAGTGCATTGGAGGAGGCACGGATACAAAGCAGCTCCACCAGCAAGGGAAACTTCTGCCTCTTATTGAACAGTGTAGGCTGTGCTGTTTGAGTACCAGCCCCGAGGGCTCAGGCAACCCTCAATATCAACATAATCAGTCATAATGTTGTGTATTATTTGTTCATTCTCGTTGGTCACACGTGAACAGCCCGAGCAGAGGTTAAGTAGATAATATGTATAATAATAATCAATGCTTTCCTGAATGATTGGCATTGTTATGAGTATTGCTATTTTGGGGTTGTTGTGCACCGTATGCGTACTTGTAAAATATAATATCAAATGGTATTACAACAAGTATGTTAGCTGACTTTTATTTTGACCCCGAGCTGCAAAACCTCAGTATTCCTTTATGTACATACATATTTAAAATAAAAGAATTAAAGTATTTTACAAAAATGTCGAAGTTTTCATTTCTCTGATGTAAACACACAAACACCCACTGGTCTGAAATAAAACCATGTTTTTCATCATTGTAAACTGATTCTTAATATTATTAAATATTTCTGACTTGGAGCAGTGGTGTATGAAAGGCCTGTTTAAAAAAAAAAGAGAGAAGAAAATTAAAAAGATAATTGTAACTTTTAATCTCACAATTCTGGCATTTCTTTCTCGCAATTCTGAGTTTGTGTCTCGATAATTTGGACCTTATTTGCACTGGAACTGAGATATAATTGTCAAATATAAACACCGATTTGCAAGGACATATTTAATGTATTCATGCATTCATTTGAAACGGACTTCCATAATGTCTACACGAACTAGACTGTCAACTGCAAGCCCTGTTAAATATCATTATATTTGTTAATTTAAGCGTGTGTTTTTACTTGTGTGAACATTGAAACATTTTGTAACACTTTATGAAAAGGCGAAGGCCAGTTCCCCTCGAGCGCGCTCCCGGACACGTGGAGGCAGAAGCGCGCCTCACATGTCTGAGGCACCACGTGAAGCAGAAGAGTGACGCACGTCGAAAGGAATGCCGGGAAACTACTCTACGCGTGAATGAGTACCATTAGCCTCGCTTAACCGCTACTCGAGTACAATTTTCTGTTTTCAATAAGAAACATAATTGCAGAAATGGCGGGAAGCGCTGGGGAGTGGTGTCTTATGGAAAGCGACCCTGGAGTTTTCACAGAGCTGATAAAGGGCTTTGGTGAGCAGAAACTGTATTAAATACATTCATATTTACACAGTTGCATTAATATATGCAATACATACTTGCGCGTGAGTGTGGTATTTTTGCTTCACTTCAGTGATTTTGACTTTCAGTTTGATTTGTAGTTTATGTAGGGTTTGATTACTAGCCTGCGATGTGCTGTAAATCCATATAATTGGCTGAATGCATTGAATGGGCTCTGCGCATGAGTCAGCGCTGCACTTGTTCATTAATGCAGAATGACAGCTGCATCACATTTCTGCTGTTCTGATCCTGTGTCACTTATAGATATCTTTGAATTTGTCTCGAAAAAAAGCGAGCAGCCTATCTTGATTGCATTTTTTGGG